>NW_005189294.1:6035-7898 GCF_000239375.1 Pundamilia nyererei
CGGTGAGCAGGTAAAGGTGTCTGTTACAAGTATTCCCAGTCCAGAAGTGCAGAGCAGCAGTCAGACAGCCACAGTGTCTTATGCAGATGTTGTAAAGAGAGGTGTTTGCTCAGCATGTGTGCCAAATGCTAAAGTACAGCAGGTAATCCAGACTGAACCCCAGGTAACTGTGCAAATGCAGCATGATGGAGAAGCTCCAGGACTGTCTCATATACAGGTTACATACAATGAAAGTCATCCACGAGTGAGTAGCATCTGTGCATCCCGAAGCCAGGCTTCTCCTAGGTATGGAAAGTACCGGAATCAGCAATGCATGGCGAACAGTTTGGTTTTCCTGTCATTCTTACACGAGGATGAATTCATTACCAGAGCAGATCTAAACCGTGTGTTGGACAAAGGCCATGCCATGTATTCAGATGCCAGAAAGAGGTTTGTGAACAGTGTGTTTCTAGCCTGCAATGAGCTTCCCTCAGTGGTCACCAGCCGCAGACACGAGTTTCAAGTCGACATGTCTCAGTTTGCTCGTTACGGCACATTTGATGGTACAGATCATTTTCCGAGCCTTGAACAGGGACTACAGTGTTTGGCTTCAGAGTTTCGCTACGCTTTGCTAGTCATGGGAGGAACAGTCATTGCTGTTTGCAGGCTGACTTCTGGTGAATATGCATATTTTGACCCTCACCCACGTAGGTCTACAGGAATGCCATTGTCACTAGGTGTAAGTGGTGGAACTGCAGTTATGTTAAAATTCACATGTCTTAACGACATGATTGACAGGCTCCAACGCTTGTACCGAATGTTTAGCATCGCACCAACCTGCACTTATGAGCTACAGCCTATCGAGTTTCACAGTGAAAACGCTGCTGACCAAAGAGATACTAATCTAACCACCAAATACAGACAAACAGCTACAACTGCTCCAGGACCAGCTTTAAATGAACCTGTTCATGAATTAAACTCCCAAACATCCACTGAGCAGACACAAAAAACTGTGACACACACTTTAACCACTGAAGTGATGTCCTCCAGGGTGGATTATTCAGATGAGACAGCTGCTGCTGAGATGAAGCATCATTTAGAAAAAGAAATATCTGTATCTTCTGTGAGAGAACCTGAGGCAACATCAGATTCTGTTCCTCAAAATAATTCAAACACTGACTCCTGTTCAACTAAGACAACAGAGGAACTCTCACATAAATTGTTGAAATGTAATAAAAAGGACAGGCAAAAAATGAAGAGAAGATTATTGGCCAAACAAAAACTACCACAAAGGAAGCAAAATCAGAAAAAGAAAGAATGGGAGATGTACAATTTTAATGAAAGCTTTAAAGCAAAGAAAAAAAATTCCAGTAGAAAGTCTAATGATCCTGATCACAGACAGAAGAAGAGTGTTTACAAAAATCATCTGTATAAACTAAATGCTACATATAGAGAGAAACAGAGAGAGCATTTCAGAAAGATCTATAGAGAAATAGATGATTGTAAGGAAAAAAAGATGGTGCAAATGAGAAGGATCTATAGAGAAAGTGCAAAAATTAGAGAGAGAAAAAGAGAACGTGTCAAAAGGATGTATACACATGATTTTATTTTCAAAGAAAAGCAGAAGGAACGTATAAGGAGAATGTATAGAACTTGTGCTGGATTCAGAGAGAAACATAAAGCTTGCATGAGGTCATATGTATATAAACTCTATAAAGAAAATGAAAAATTTAAACAGAAAAAACGATTGTACATCACTAGACGTTATGGAGAAGAGAGACAATTTCAACAACAACACAAGGACAACATGAGAGAACGAATGAGAGTAAAATACTGGAATAGTATTTCTTTTAGACAGATGCATAATATCAGATGTGCAATGAA
>NW_005189295.1:0-966 GCF_000239375.1 Pundamilia nyererei
GGCAGTATAGGTACCATTCTCATCAGGAGAGGAAATCACTTTAAGAGTTGTATTCTGCTCAAATACCACTGAAAAGTAAAGATATACACAAATGTATGTATTCAAGAAGGAATTAAATGTGCTTTTATTCAAGTAGAAACACTTATTCCTTGGTATTTTTAGGCTATTTTTTTAACCTATAAATGCAAGGTGTACTTTCAGTGAAGTCAGCTTCTACCTTCCAAAAGCAACAACAACCAAAAATAGAGAACTATCAAGAACTAACTCTTATCCTTCTCAGAAGTAACAATCACAAGTTTTAGTGCGGTAATACTTTACTAGTAATTGTTACTGCCGCACAAAATCCAACATTTACTGAATAAAGCTGCTGTCTTTGCGAATGTGTCTGCTTAAACGCCACTGAAACACAAAGATGCACACAAATGTATGTATGCAAGAGTATGGTTTTTGTTTTTCAATTTACAAACTATTCATAAATGTAGAAATCCATCCATTCATTATCTTCCATGGAAGAACCAGGAGCCAATCCTAACTGCCTTAGGGTGAGAGTGAGGGTAAACCCTGGATAGGTCATTCGTTTTTCGCATGGCTAACACATAGAGAAAGACCACCATTTGCAGTCACACTCACACCTTTGGGCAATTTAGAATCACCAATTAAGCTAACTGCAGAAATGAGAAATATTTAAGAATATGTCATGCTATTTAATAAAGAGAAATATTTGCTTTTATGTCATTTATTTGACATAAGCAGCATATCTGAATATGGTTTGGGGGGTTTTAAAGTTGAAACATTTTTTCCTTGGTATGCTCAGATTCTTTGTCAATATAAGCAGCTTGGGGTGAACTTACAATAAGTTTGCTTCCAGTACAAATCTTCCAAAAACATCAAAACCATGAACCAAATAAATAGAGAACTAAAGAGAACTAACTTGTATTCTTATCAGAGGTAGCAATCACTAGGTGT
>NW_005189295.1:2339-4127 GCF_000239375.1 Pundamilia nyererei
TATCTTGATGCCATTTTCTTAGTAGCCTAAACCTCATTTGTGTCAGTTAACCGAGTCTTGTCTTATTTCTTACAAAAATTAATCACTATGACATTCTGATTTCGGTCTCAGAGAAAAATAAAATAAGTTTAAAACACTTACTTCTTTATATAGCTATAACTAACATTAAAAAATTAAGTCCAGTTTTTTACAAGTTCTTTGCTCTTTTGGCTACAAAGTGTTCCAATAATGACTTTCTTTGCTGAATTTATCCCAATAGATGAATCAATATTGTACTAGTTGATAAAAATAAAAAATTCTGTCTTTAGTGAAAAATACATCAATTCATTCCTGACGTGACGGTGACCTTTGTGCCTTTTCCCCAGTAGTCAAAAGCGTAGTCACAGTCTAACAAGTTATTCACCACTTCATACAAAAACAGACTTTCCATCTTGGCATACTTGGTTTTCTTCATGTTGTTTGTGCAAATTAAGATTCAAAAGACTGAATTAAACCTGTTTTTCACCACCAAGTGTTTAAACTGAGTCCTCAAATTACCTCACACTTGACTTGCAGTATTTTACAAATACAGTGGGAATACACTGTACACTAACACACTGTTTCTTCGGAAAATATCAGTTTTTAACTCAAAATCTTAAGATTAAGGATATATTTCAACTGCCTTACCTGTTGTGACTGTAACCATTGTACCTTCCCCCCAGTAGTCGAAAGCCCAGTTATCACAGTTGAGTCGTTTGCACCTCTCACAAAAACTAACTTCTCAGATATCCTGTTAATTTGTAAAGTTTTTCTGACTTCGGAAATAATTAGAACCACTCTAAACTTAATAATTGTTTACATAGTTATGTTTCAATTAAATTAAAGGTCACAAAGTTTTTAATCACCAGAGTTAAAATTATGGCTACAGATTGTAGACTTGTGATACGCTAGAAATTAAAGGACTGCATGGTTTTCACAGTGTTTATGAACTTAAATGTCAATATTAAAGAAAAAGAAATCAGATCCCTTTACCTGGTTGTGGCTTATCCCCAGTAGTCCAAAACAGTGTCTAGTATAAAATCTCAAAAATATGCAACATGCAAAAAACAACCACGCTGAAGTTCTAAATGTGTCAAATTAAACTGTGGAAGTTAAACATTTTTAATATGAACAATACAGAAAGCTTGTCTTACCTGTTGTGACGGTGACCATTGTTCCTTTTCCCCAGTAATGAAAAGCAGAATTACAGTGTAATATCTCGATAAATCCAACAAAATCTTTCATAGAAAGAAAAAAAAAATGTGTGCAAAAATATTTTGTCACCTTATATATGATTACACTAAACTGATAAATAATAAATAAACCGGTCATTTACACAGATGTTTTATTTTTCCTTGCATGTCAAATTAAGCATAAAGTATAACAAAGATTTAATTTCATATCAACCTGTGAAATGTAAACTTGTTCTCACTCAAAACAGATCAGATTGTTATTTACCAAAGGTTATTGTGACTTGTGTTCCTTTCCCCCTGTAGTCAAAGTAGCTAGCATAGCCATAGCTGTCACAGTGATCTGTTACAATCTGCTCTAATATAAACGCTTATTAACATTAAATAAAGGAAGTGTACATGTTTCTCTGAAAAAGCAGTTCCCTCTGTGCCATTTATTAGCAGTTTCCTTTGGGAGATCAGTTTCCTCTGGTTTGGCTTTTGTAAAATTATGCATCTTGCCAGCGTCCTCTTTTTTAGAGCCTCCTGTTAATTCCAACTTTTATAGAAAATAACCAGCAGAAGTTATATAGTGCTTTTT
>NW_005189295.1:5504-7896 GCF_000239375.1 Pundamilia nyererei
AAAAAAAGATATTTAAGCGCTCTTTAGAGTTCCCATTTACTGCATTTTCTTGTGACTGGGTTTATCCTACATTACAACTCACAGACTTCAATAAAACTGAAATGCAGAAAATGTAAATTGCATGTTTACCTTAAGAAGGCTGATAATAATGCTATAAAAGAGAGAGAATATGAAAAGCAATATGAAGGAGGAAGCTGTGGACCACAGGCTGCCAAAATCGTCTTCAGCGGTGATATCGTCCCAACTCAGATCACAAAAATCATCTAAGAAGTGGAAGATACATTACACTTGGTTAGAGGAGATCTATGTGCATCTGTTTTCATTTGTTTTTTTAGGGTAATGTGATTTTCCTCTTTGTTACTAGTGTTAATGGAAAAGTGAAAAAAGGAACAGTTTATGTGTATGTCTGCTTTTTGATGTTGTTTCAAGCTATTCATCTACACATATACCAAAGAGTTTCCATGCAACGTTTATTTCAAACAGACAGCACACATAAAAGCAACTGGACACTGTGACTCACACAGGCTGAACAACAACATGATGAAAACAAAACAAACATTTTGTCTCACAGTTACTGACATCACAAGTGCACAGGTTTTCATATAGAAAACTCTCACAGACAAAGAATGACAAAAGCACAAAATATCATATTTAAACCTTAGTATTTACAGTCACATTCTATGGAATTACCAATGACACTGGACACTGTTTTATTAATATGTCCAGTTCCGACTCCGACACGGCAGATGAACTCTTTGGTTGGTTTTTTTTCGTCCCAGTCTGCCTTACTGGTGGTGTAAAGACTCATACTTAGCCATTTCTGGTCATTTTTGCTCTGCTGTGGAGGGATGTCGGTGGCTGTAACATAAGCTCCTTGTGTCTTTCCAAACATTTCTGACCATTCGATTTTATACGTCTCATCCACAGTACTGGTGACCAGACACACCAGAGTGATTTTATCTTCAGACCGAAGCTGGTTAATGTGCAGCTGTGGGGGGGTGTAGACTGCTACTGTTGGCTCTGTCCCATCAGAAAGAGATAGTCAGTTAAACAAAGAGATTTATGTTCAAGTTTAAAGTGAAGACACTGAGTTCAAATGTATATATGTAGACAGACAGAAAGGTGTGTGTATGTGTGTGAATTTAACATACTGTTTGTCGGATCTGTAGTTGGTGAAACATCAAAATTATTTAAATGAAACTACTACTTTCATAATATATTATACCACTAACACTTTAATGTCAATACAAGACAACTAAAATAAACTAATAAAATCAATCATATATGCATATATATGCATAAGGCTCACCTGCTTTTATGGGTTTACCTTGTTTTATTAAAGAATTAAAGTGTTTTGTTTTTTTCAAAAACAACAACAACAACCATGAGTTACTCACTTCCTTTGTCGTATTGGTCAGTAGTGCTCACAGGTGGATTCGGCGTGGACGCCTCTGCAATACAAAGACATGCACACATGTATGTATGCAAAAGCAGTATACAGAAGTTGAGGGAAACTGTGATACTGTGTTCCTACTATATCAATTTAGTTAGATTAAAGTAGTAACAAAATAAAATGACTGAGCATTCTATTTATAAATTTAGAAAAATGTAAGAATAAGTCGTGCTATTTAATAAGGCAAAATATTTGCTTTTATGTTGGTTATTTCGCACAAACAGCATATTTATATATAGTATTTTTTTAAAGGTTGAAACAATAATTCCTCGGTATGTTATTTTGTCAATGTTAGCAGTTCAAAATGGCCATAACACTGCTTCCACTACCAAAAACATCAAAACCAATAAAATAGAGAACTAAAGAGAGCTAACTTGTGTTCTTATCAGAGGTAGCAATCACTAGGTGTAGCTCAGTAATAATTTAAGAGTAATTGTAATTACTGGTCTGAAAACAACTAACAAAAAAAGAACAACTTGAAAAAGGTTACTGAATTTGATAATGCATTACACATCAGTTCAATTCTAATTTTTGTAAAAGTTTAAATTCATTCAAATTGTTTAACTTTGGAATATATTATCAATGCTGTCATGTGGTAATTGTAAATAATGCTCAGAAAATAACTAACACAAATGTGACTTACCATGAGGCTTACGTGGTTTTGTGATACCAGCCTGTCCATTCCCAGCAGCGTGGTTTACAGCACATTGAAAATTCTGTCGTCCATCCCACTCCTGTCTCCTCACTCGGACTTGACTGACTCCAGTATAAACATTGCCATTTTGAACTGCAGGGTACTGGATGAAGTCTGTCAAGGCAGTGCTGCCGTTGCTCCATGAGAAAGTCACTGCAGGAGGGTTAAAGCCAGTGGCAAGGCAGCCAAGAGTGACCATATCTCCACTTTCAGAACCACATGGTACCAGAGGAAACACAGTGGGT
>NW_005189296.1:0-830 GCF_000239375.1 Pundamilia nyererei
CTACCAGTCAAAAGTTTAGACACATCTTCTCAATTGATGTCTTTTCTTTATTTTCACGACTATTTACATTGTAGATTCCTACTGAGGGCATCAAAACTATGGGTGAAAATATATGGAATTATGTAGTAAACAAAAAAGTGTGAAATTATTTAAATATATATTTTAGATTCTTCAAAATAACCACCCTTTACTTTGTTTACTGTTTTGCACTCTCTTGGTGTTCTCTCAATGAGCTTTCAGTCACCTGAAATGCTTTTTAAACAGTCTTGAACGAGTTCCCAAACATGCTCAGCACTTGTTGGTCCTTTTGCCTTCACTATGCGGTCGATCTCATCCCAAATCATCTTGATTCGGTTTAGGTCAGGTGACTGTGGAGGCCAGGCCATTTGGTCAGAAAAGTCCATCTCCTCCTTCCTGGTGTTTCTTGGCCCAAACAAATCTCTTCTGCTTGTTGCTTTTCCTTAGTAGCTATTTGCTTTCTTAGGAGCTATTTGACCATAGATGCCTGATTTATCCAGTCTCCTCTGAACAGCTGTTGTTGGGGCGGTTCTCATGTGAGCCAATTTCGTTTTAGTGCCGATGGTTTTTGTGACTGCGCTCGGGGATGCATTTAAAGTTATAGCAATTTTCCAGACTGATTGACCTTCAGTTCTTAAAGTAATAATGGACTGTCGTTTCTATTTATTTAGGTGATTTAGGTTCTTGCCATAATATGAATTCTAACAGTTATCAGATAGGGCTGCCAGCTGACTAGTGAACTGAGTGCTCAACAGTGTTGGGACTAACGCGTTATTAAGTAACGCGTTACAGTAACTACGTTATTATTGTGG
>NW_005189296.1:2575-4942 GCF_000239375.1 Pundamilia nyererei
TCAAGACATTCATGTTTTGCAATTTTCAGTAGGGTCATGGTTTAAACACTGCTAACAAATCCACAGAACAGAAAAAGGACCGAACTCAAAAACAGTATGTCCTCAGTGCAGGTTGACATTCAGAAAAATCAAATGCCTCAGATTGGCTGGTTTGATTTGGTTTCTCTTTTTAGTTAGTGTCTGCTTCTTTAAACTCAAGCCAGGTGCTGCATCGTTTATGGGTGTCAGTCACATTTATGTGTTTTTGCAATGCACTTGCACTCTCCTCTTCACCGTTGTCTACCGTCTCACTCAGTGACTGAGGGGTAGTGATGTGAGGAGCAATCCTGAAATACCGATACTTCCAATACCAGTATTTCATGTTGCAGGATCAATTCCTGCTCAATTCCATTTTGTTTTTAATCATAAATATGACATACAGACAAAAATAATAATAAAGTACTAAATAATTAAATATTAGCTATTAATTCTGTTGTCTTTCAAAGGGGAAACATCAAACTGAAATGTTTGTAAAGTCCCTTTATTGAGTTTCTCCTCACAAGTGGGTGTG
This sequence comes from Pundamilia nyererei, assembly GCF_000239375.1. Classification (NCBI taxonomy): domain Eukaryota; kingdom Metazoa; phylum Chordata; class Actinopteri; order Cichliformes; family Cichlidae; genus Pundamilia; species Pundamilia nyererei. The sequence continues at coordinate 3,126 of NW_005189296.1, forward strand.
AAACATATTCAAAGTAAAACAAGCAAGCAAGCAAAAATCTTCCACAACCAACTCTGAAGTGAAACAGTGGCATTAACACTAAATTTTGGAGCAAAGGAAAACATGAACATTCCTCAGTTCGTTAGCCCATTAACACGGGTGAATGAAAACATTTTGGGTGTAACCCACAGGTGTTACATCACTGCCCACCTTTCTGTTATAATTGTTTGAGTCTCATGCCAGCATGTTCGTTCTTCTATAGGAAGCTGATGACTCTCACGAGATATCTTATCAAGTGGTGATAGGAGATTAGGGTTGGCTCAACAGCTGAATTATCAGAGCAGATCTGACTAAGCAGGGTTTCTGTTTAGTAACAGGCTCATTACATTGAACAAAAACATAGAAATTCTTCTCAAATCAAAAGTAAAAGCTGTTGTGCAGTTTACTTCCTGCATAGTGATCTAGCCACATTGAAGGTTTTCTGATTCTCTACAACATTAACTCACAATATCTGAATCAAATGATGAGTAAATACTGTTATACTGTTGTGGGGACGTAACAACAGTATAAAACAATAATTCCATGAAATATACGACGCACATAACAACATTTGCAACATCCTTTGCCCTATTTTGCTTTCTTATTTGAATGGAGAAGGAGAACATGGGCAGTCTCAGCAGTCTCTCTATAATCTTTGATCTTTAGTATCTTTACTTCAGAACATTGGAAACAGCAAAGGGCTAGAGGTGGGGTATCCATTTCTATTTTTATAGAAAAACGTCCTGTTAAGGTCCCTGAATTTGTTCCCAGTGTTTTGTGTTTTTTGGGATTTTTGAATCTTTGTTGTATTGTGTTTTGAGAAGTGAGTTATTTTTCTTGTTCTTAGTCTTAGTTCTTCTTTGGATCTGCCTCCAAACTGTCAAAGGTAAATGTACTCACGTGAGCAGGATTTCCGAGATACTTATGCGAGCTGGAGGCCATCACTCGATCAAGCAACAAAATCACATTTTCTGCAAAAAGTAAAGATGGGATTCTGAGACTACATAAGTGAAAGCCTTCTGCCAATTTACTACACCTAGAAATTCTGTCCATAAAAATCATGAACAGAATCAGTGACAAAGGGCAGCTCTGGCGGAGTCTGACACCTACTGGAAACGAGTCCGCCTAAAAGAGTCTGCCCAGGGGACCAATGGAATATTATCGGTCATGAATTGGTACATTCCTCAGAGTATATATCTCTTACAGGAAAAGTAAATTGACACTGATACATTTCAACATGTGGCTTCCCTCTGTGTGCCTGATACACATGTGACAGTAACTCCTAAGAAACCACCACCATTACTCAATTTATGGTGAACACAGGCAATGGCGATAATGAGCCTATCAACAATAATCAAAATATATGATACCTAGGTTTTTGCACATACAGAATTTCCATAAATACATGCATCCAACAACAGCCCCACATGAATATATCTAAATATCTGAAGATAGAACAAGGAGAGTGTGTGAATGATGGATAGAAAGCACTGAATAAGGCAAGTTATATGAATGCTTTGAGTGCTCAGAGTAGAAAATCGCAATGCAAGAACCAGCCCATTTACCATTAGCAAATTGGCTTTTCTTCATCTGATCCCTTCTACATCCAGAATCAAATTTAAAATCCTTCTCCTCACGTGGAATGTTTTGAATGATTAGGCCTCATCTTCTCTTGAACATATCATAGTACTGTATCACCTAAATAGAGGACTTTGCTCTCAGATTGGTAAATTGTAAATGGACTCCCATTGCACACTTCAAGTGCTTTATACAACTTACCTAATTCACCCAGTCATACA
>NW_005189296.1:5862-7896 GCF_000239375.1 Pundamilia nyererei
CATCATCAAACATATCTGGGGTATCAATCACATTTACGTCTACACCACTGATCTCAGTTTGTACATTCTGGCAATTTGTGGTGACGGCCGTTGAACTGGGTCTAGAAACAAAGTGTTTCTGTCCAAGGATGGTGTTCCCACTGGCACTCTTTCCAGTCCCAGCCATTCCCAGAAGAACAAGGTTCACTGTGGTGCCAGTGTGTCGTCCTGCAAAAATGTATACCAATAGTAATGTAAGTGAAAACTTACTATGCTACATTTAAAAAAAGAATCAATTAAAAGTGAATGAAATAATTTAAGATTGAGTCTTGTACAGTACTATTAAAACACAAAAGAATGTGGTTACCATTAGTGAATCTTTATTGCATTATTTTTCAAGTACTCTTTGCTTCAGAAATCATATGAACAATGCTGCTTGACTGAAAAACCCACTAGTATGTGCTTTATATAGCAGTTCAAAGAGATAGTGGTTTACCTGTCTTTGCCTCATCAGTGTGTGGTCTTGTTATACATTGTAATCCCACGCACTTCATCAGGAAGCTGGTTGTTGTGTTATAAAAAGTTACAATCATAATAATATGCAAACATTTCAGAGTATCTCTATGAGCTACATTTGCAAAATATTTCATAGCATATATGTACCCCATGAAAAGAGACTTGATTTACATGCTAAAGCTAAATCAAAAGTGCTCGACTTTTAGCTTTACCTCATATTGTCTGCCGCCGGTTGTCTGTCTTTAGTCTCGTTGCTTCCGTCTTGCCATTTGCTGAAAAAGTTTCCCATGATGCAGGATTTGAACGAATAACCTGCAGGTTCAAATGTCAATGCCAGCACAACTCTTCACTTTTGTTTAAGTATCCTCATTTAACAAATTAGTATATCTCCGTTAAATAAATACATTTTTCTGATACTCTTAGACACTCTTGATTAGAAATTATTTTTTATTGCTACAAAGCAAAGAAATGTAGAAGCACAACTTACAGTGAGTGGAAGTTGTTCAGTCTGTTGAAGCATAACTCTGTGTGACACTGTCTAAAGCCTGCAGACTGCTGTTCTCTGACTGTATAATACTGCAGGAGGCGTGTCATCTGTTGAGCTATAAAAAGCAACATGTTTGTTGCAGTTTTAGCATTCATCTCTCACCTGTGCAGTGACAACAGTGAAGAGAAAACATGGCTTCATTTCCACCAGGTAAAACTTATTATTAATCATTGTGTCTTTAATTACTTTCCTTTGAAAAATATCAAAACTTCTCAGTTTCACTTTGGTTATTGTTAAACTCTTGTGTACATGGGTTAAATCAAATTAGTCATTTGTGTTTCAGGTCCTGATTTGAGGATTGTGATGATTGGAAAAACTGGTGTGGGCAAGAGTGCTGTTGGGAACACCATCCTGGGATGTGAGCGTTTCAGATCTTGTCCTTTATCTGCATCAGTGACTGAGTTTTGTGAAAAAGGTGTGACACAGTGGGGTAACAGGGTGATTAGTGTTGTAGACACACCAGGGATCCTGGACACTTCAAAATCAGACGAGTTCATCAAAAGTGAAATCGTTAAATGTGTTGAAGTCTCCTGTCCCGGTCCTCACGTGTTCCTGTTGGTCATCCAAATCGGTCGATTCACAAGAGAAGAGAAAAACTCAGTGGAAGCCCTGCAGGAGCTGTTTGGCCACGAGGCAAACAACTACATGATTGTGCTCTTCACCCGAGGTGGTGATCTTGGAAGCATGACCATACAGCAGTATGTACGTGACGCTGAGCCAGGGCTAAAGCGCATCATCCAAAGCTGTGGAAAAAGGTACCACGTCTTTGACAACACTAGCAACGACAGAAGGCAGGTGGTGGAGTTGGTCAAGAAGATCGACAAAATGATGGTATTAAATAAGGGCACGCACTACACAGACGCCATGTTTAAAGAGGTGGAGGAAGCACGCAAAAAGGGAATGACGCTGCAGCAGTACAAGTTCACTGAGCCATTGTGTAAACGTATCAAACTTTTTCGCATCATTCTGGGGAAAGATTAAAGTGTTGTTAT
>NW_005189297.1:0-1714 GCF_000239375.1 Pundamilia nyererei
AAATGATAATCATAATCACAACAGTATCAGATCATAAATCATAATATAGAAAAACACCAAGATAACTGAAACACCAAGTACCAGAGAAACATAAAGGAAAATCCATGATGCAAAAGTACCAAAACATAATGAACTCAAAATACTGGGTCCAACGGACCCAGAACCGTGACAAAAAATGACTTTTTCAAGCGAGATCAGGCCAAGAGGGCAGGAGAAATTGCACCAAAACACAACAACAATCCAAAGATACTTTAAGTGGCTAAAAAAGACTGGACTGATTATAATGTAGAACATGGAGTATGTACTATACCGCAGTCATAAAGATACTTGCAAACTGTTCTATTCTTTATATTTATTAAGGCGGCATATCAGCTTCTTAGACCCTTCTGTTAAATTGAGCCTCAGAAACCTCAGTGTCATATTTGACAGCTCAGTGTTGCTCGAGCAGCATTCTAAGCAGCTGGTCCGAAACTACATTTCTAAACTCAAACTAATGGTGTCAAAACCTGAACTTGAGATGATTATTCATGCTTTCATTTCCTCTCGTTTAGACTACTGTAACTGCCTTTTTACTTGTTTTAACAAATCAGCCTTAAATTGTCTTCAGACTGTCACGGACTGCTGGGGCAGACCGTGTGGAGTGAGTAGAGGACCCAAGAGCAAACAGAGGTGAGGACACAAAACTGGACTTAACAAAAGGCAAGCCTTTATTTAGGGCCGAAAACTCATGAAAAAACAACAACAAAGTAACTGAGGGAAAACCTGAACATAGACTGGAAAACTACTGAGATTTAGACTATGACTAAACAAAATACAAACTATGGCTGGGAAACTATGACAAGGGGTAGGGGAGATAACACAGACAACGCGACACTGAACACAGCAAGACTGAGGACTAAATACACACATGAGGTGATCAGTTAACTCATTCACTGCCATTGCCGTCTATAGCCGTCAATTGCAGTGAATGAGTCAATGGGTTTAACTCATTCACTGCCAATGGCTGGCAGTGAATGAGTTAAAATGCGTACTTCAAGCGTGCAGTCTCTTAATTGGGACACAGCCTACATATACTGACATTGAATACAGACTTTCAAAGTAAAACAGGAAACATGGAGACTAGACAGGACATGAACCAAACATAACCACACAGACATGACGCATGAACCAGGTAGACTTAGTACAGGGGGAGATGACATAAACAACTAAGAAACAGGACTACAGAGTAATCTAGAAATTAACTAGGTGAACTAAGCTAAGGCACAAATAAATACAAAAGATACATAAACTCAAACACTGGGTCGCTCGACCCAGGACCATGACACAGACTGTGCAGAATGCTGCAGCACGACTCTTAACAGGCACCAAGAGAAGATCTCATATTACTCCAGTTTTAGCCTCCCTTCACTGGTTGCCTGTAAGTTTTAGGTTTCATTTTAAAATTTTAGTTCTAACCTTTAGGGCCCTACATGGTCAGGCTTCCCAATATTTATCTGACCTTCTGAAACCACATTCATCTTCTCGAGCTTTAAGGTCATTAGATCAGAGACTGCTGGTGGTATCGCGCACTCATTTTAAACTCGTGGTGATCAGGCCTTTCAGGCAGTGGCACCACGGTTGTGGAATTCTCTTCCACTGTCTCTACGCTGCATGGACTCCAGTGATTCTTTTAAAAAACAGCTGAAGACATTTTTATTTAGAAAAGCATTTTATT
>NW_005189297.1:2197-7892 GCF_000239375.1 Pundamilia nyererei
GATCCATTTGGCAAAATAAATCCATTGGGTATCCTTGTTGGTCTTCAGACAACAATTCTGATGGCTAAAGAACCAAATGGGACAGGCATGGAAAAAAAAGGAGAAAAAAAGCATTTTATTAATTTCCTCTTACGTTGTTTTTATTGTTTTATTGTTTTACATTGCTATTTACTGTTACATTGTTTTATATCTCAATTTCTTGTGTTGTAAAGCACTTTGTGTTTTTTTTTTATCTGTGAAAAGCGCTATATAAATAAATTTTACTTACTTACTTACTTATTGTATATATATAATTACTTTCACAAGTTCTGCAGACTGCAAATTATTTATCAATATAAGTGGAGATATTAGACATAAAAAAAAAACCCCATAGAAACATAGACATTTAGTTTTCTATTTCATTTTTAGGGGTTAGAGGATGGTCAACCAAGATTTAGGATGAGGTGGCATTATCCTGATCATTTTTGGGTTTTTAAGTAATTGTTTTCACTGTGTGCAGTGTGAGCAATTTGCATGTGGTTGGTTTGTAGTGCATGTTGTCCTCTAGGAACTGTACTGTAGGTCACGTCCTCTAAATCTTTGTTTGAAATGAAGTGAAATAAAGTTTCTGATCTTGCCTTCTGTGATAGTGTCTTGTTTTCGGTTCTCTGACATATCACAACTTAAATTATTACAGTATTGAGCCTCTTACTACCCTGGGGCAGGTGGGATAGGAACAAGCTCTGTGACTCTGTTGGATAGTTGTTATGATCCTGGTCATAATTTTGTGTATTGTGGGGGTGGTTTTATTAATTTTCTTCAGTTTTTTTGCTTATATAAGTTCCAGGTGGAAGCTGACCATTGGTTTGGGAGACTGAATGAGGCTGGCTATTAATTGGGACCCGTCCAGACCAGCTGTGCCCTGCCTATATGTACTTCCAACTTCCAACTAGGCTTTGTATGTTTAGCTGTATATCGTTGTGTGATTGATTTTCTGCACTTAAACAAAATAAATAAAAACAAGATTAATGATTTTGTACATATTGTAAATATTGCAAATGATCACTTTGAAGAGAAAAGACCTGGTAGCTGTATTCTTTTAAAATGTTTTCTCCTGTTTAGTCTAGGAAGGCATTTAAAAGGCCTGTATTTTGTTTGTTGTTTTGGCTATGCCTGCCGTGAAACTCTCTACCTCAAAAGGAAAATAAATGATTCTGTTTTTTTGAGATATACATTTATTCTTCTTGGACTCAGGGATGCTAGACACCATTTTCCCTTGCTCCACTGTCTTACTCAGAATTTTAAATACTGAAAAAAAAACTTTGCAAAAGTTTGCAATAAATGAATTGTTTCAACATTGGTTGCATTCTGTTGATAGTTTTACGTCATTTTGGAAGGTTATAAAACATTCTCGGTATCTTTCTGAGTATTTTTAACTAAACAAATAACTAGGGCTGTGGAATGCAGTGAGGAATATATTACTGCATAGTGGTTTATTTTCTGTTGATCAATTAAACTGTGTGGGATAATTGGAAAAACATCCTGTGACTGGACATCACCGTCTTTATATCAACATTTCAAGTTTTCGATCTTGCAATAACACAGTTGCACCACATGAGGGAGGCATCCTGCACGTTTTCTGGTGCATCAGATTACAAAAAAAAAAAAAATCTAAGACACTCTTTGCGCATGAAACTGACACTGCATCTTGTTAAGTAGAGTTTCATTCACCATACTGAGTCAGTAGATTTTTGGTCCGTTTGATAGTAAAACATTCCTAACTGCACACTTCACGGATATTTAATTAATGGCTTTGTTACTACAGCTTCTTGTTGTTGTTTTTGTGGCATTTGCAAGTAAGTCTCAAAATTAAGATGTTCAGTATAACTTGTGGTCTCTTTACAAAAAGTCATATTTTCCTTCGGTTGTTCGCCAAGGGCTTAGAATAGCAACAAGTCACCAAAAGCAACAACTGTTTAACTGTTTTAATAGCCACGCAATTATTGAGCGAGTTCCTGAAACTCGACCAGAATTATGTGCAGTATTATCTGGAAAAGCAGACATTAGACTTTAATGAAAATAACTCAAACTCTTCAGACCTGCTATATTTCATGCGAATCTTTATATATTCATCAAATGTTTCATATGTTTGAGTAACAACAGCACTTTTCTATTCTTCTCCCGCAGGTTTCACTGAAGGAGATGGTGTGTTGCCTGATGGTCTGAATGCAGCTGTAGGAGAAACGGTGATGTTCAATACAACACTGTCTCCAACAGAGAAACCGTTTCAATCTGTGAACTGGGTTTTTAATTCCACTATAACTATAATAATCGTAATGAACTCAGAAAACATTATTGGACCTGAGTATGTAGGCAGGATCACCTTCTTCCCATCTACTGCGTCTTTGGAGCTCAGGAGTCTCACTCTGAATGACACTGGAGAATACAATGTTAACATTATACAAGATGGACAAATCCTGAATGACCGTACTACTCTGTTGATATACGGTGAGCAGATGTAGAAATTCAACAGCTTAAGTGTTTTTGCAATATTTAAGCAAGTTTACAATATATCGAACATGTAAAACACGTGTAATGATTTGTACATGTTTGTTACATCTCTACTCACTGCAGTAATGCATTCTTGCAATACTTCATCTTATTCTTAAGACTGTGATATCAAAGTCTTTAAAAAGTGGCTGTAAGAAACTGAATGGTTTATTTATTTTATAAGGTAGCATTGACCCCTATACTATAAAGAACGAACTGAGAACTCAATTAATCTAATTTATTCTGTTCAGAATAGTCAGAATAGAGTTGATATTGTCAGTTATGTGAATTTAAGTATTTGAAGGTTTTGGTTTGTACAGTATTTCTTTTAAGGTTTAATTATAAATATATTGTTTCTATTTTAGGTTTAGCTGCAATTGAAGTTTTTTGTAATTTTAATGCTTATTTTCTATTGTTGATGCCAAAAAATACAACTATTTTATTCTTGTTTTTCTTTCAAAGAGAAAGTCTCCAGTGTGTTGGTAACTTCCAGCAGCACAGACTTGGTTGAGTTCAGTGGTTCTGTCTCTCTGTCCTGCTCTGCCTCTGGATCCTCTCTCTCTTTCCTCTGGTTGAACGGCAGCTCTGAGGTTACAGCAAGTGACAGAGTTCAGCTCACTGATGGAGGCTCCAATCTGACTATAATCAATGTGACCCGCTTTGACCAGGGACCATTCAGGTGTCGTGTGTCCAATCCTGTCAGTACTGGTACCAGTGATCCAGTAAACCTCTCCATCAGCTGTGAGTTACTGGGATTTGTTTATTTTTTTTAATTATTAGGTGATTTAAATAATTAAAATCACACTCCAGTTAGTTTCATTTAGATGGTTTTGTTTTCATACATTCAGTTCAGTTCAGTTCTTTTTTATTTCAAACGTATACATTCACCAACGTTTCATACAGAGTAAGTCGATTTATTTATTGTGATATAATGTGGAATGATTTGGCTAATAATGTCACAGTTTCACAATAAGCCAAACTGAATGGTATATACCAGGGTTGTCATACAAAGGCCTGTGGGCCAGAATCAGCCTGACAAAGATTCCAGTCTGGCCCATTGGATGGTTTTGGAAGGTGAAGGAGGACAGAAATTTTGGACTATTAACTGTTATTCTTTTTAGGTTTTACACCTTTTTGTTCTGATAAAGAACTCCTTCAAGGGCATTCACAATACACCAAAGTAATTAAATGACAGATTTCTGTAATTTTACACATTACTTCTTACATTTTAAACCCAGAGTCAAGCTGAGAGATGTCTTTAATGTACTACACTTTATTTCTTTATCATGTGAAAAATCTTAAACATGCTGTTGAAAAAGCTCCTCTTTGTCTTATACTATGACACCTGATAAATTGTGTAAGTAAATCTCTCGACACTGGCTGAAATTGGTGTTTCACTGGTTTGACCCACCTAAGAGCAAAGTAGACTGTAGGTGGCCCACAATTTAAAAGAACTTTGAAATCCCTGCTGTATACCTTTAAATGTTTCATACAATTAACATTAACTTTTCTATGTCCCCGATACATTTAGATGGCCCAGAAAATATCAATTTGATATTATCTCCGCCACAAGGATACTTTGCTGTGGGGTCAGACATCAGCCTCACCTGCTCAGTTGGATCCAGACCTCCTGCTCAGTTTAAGTGGTTTCTGAATGGAGATCCACTGTCTGATACTGGATCAGAGCTCAGACTGATGAATGTTAACATGAGTAACAGTGGAAACTACAGCTGTCAGGCCTCTAACAACAAAACTCTGAGCTCTCAAACATCTGAGCCTTTAGCCATCACTGTGCTGGGTAGGTTTGATTTATTGTTAAATTGTGTGATTCATGCATATGTTTTTGACTAGAGCTATATTCAGATAATAATTTCACACATATAAAATATTTGTGGAGATAAACAATACAGAAAAACAATTTTCAAATAAAATGGTTTCCTCATATACTACAGGCTTTTGACATATTTGCTCATGCAGAAAAAAACTGGAGCTGATAGAAAAAAGAAACTCAGTCAGAGTGAAGGATTTACAACAAATCACCCTTTAACACAAGGAAAATGTAATGAAAAAGTTATTATGCACTTTTTCACGTGCACTTTGACTGTGATGATTTTTATTTTAATTAAATTTCTTGTGAAGCTGAGAAAAAAAAAGGTAGATCCTAGCAGGCAGGGCAGACATGGAAAGTTATAACCAAGTGTCCGGCATAGTATACAGGAACATCTGTGCCGACTATAATCTCAAAACCCTGAGGTCAAATTGGAATACCTTCCTTAGGATATTTGAGAATAACCAAGCAAAGATCCTGTGTAACCTTCAGATTCAGATGAACAGGTGATGGCTAACCAACTGGACAGACGAGTGGTGGACAAGTAGAGGAAGACAGCCGTAGTGATAGATGTAGCAATTCCAAGTGATAGCAAAATCAGGATGAAGGAACATGTGGAGCTTGAGAAATACTAAGGGCTAATAGAGGAGCTAGAGAAGGTGTGGAGGTGGAAGGCAACAGTTGTCTCAGTGGTAATTGGAGGACTCAGGGCAGTGACCCTTAAACTGTCAAGGCAATCGCAGGGAAAACATCCAAGATCTCTATCCAGAAGATCACAGACCTAGGAACAGCATCGATACTACACAGGAGCCTCAAGCTACCAGGCCTCTGATAGAGAACCCAAGCTTGAAGAATATAAAACCACCCACAGGGGCGAGAGTGGACTTTAATGTATTCATGTTATAATCTTATCACCCCTGCCTCCAACTCCACATCTTCATAAACTTTCTTATAGAAGTAGCATCCTTGGCACCACAAAAAGACATAAATAAAAAGTTGTCTCTCTCTGTCGTTGTCCTCGTCATCTACTCACAAAACATCACTAATATTTAAATAGGGTAAAAAAAGTGTCTGGTATCATTTAGTATTAAATTGGTATTGGAGAAAATAGCCAAATTAAAAGTGTCCGGCAAGTTTAAATTGAATATTAGATGCCTTGACCTTGAAGGTGAAGTTGTATGAAAATTTCAAACAATAATAAATATTTTTAGTATTAGATAATATAACTCTAATTTAGTGTTGATCCCTATCCTGCACATTGGGAGTTCGCCTTGCAATCAGAAGGTTGCCGGTTCGAGCCCCGGCTTGGACAGTCTCGGTCGTTGTGTCCTTGGGCAA
>NW_005189298.1:0-1659 GCF_000239375.1 Pundamilia nyererei
AACTGGGATTTTAGTTCCTTCACCTTTTTCTTTCTTAGCTCGCTTTTCGGCGGGAATGTAGTGTCGTATTTTCCGTGAACAGTTCGAAAATGCCGCTCCACATTTCCCTTCTTTGGCATTGCGATGGCAGCCTGGCAGATGAGGCAAACGCACTTCGAAAATGACATCGTGAAAAAAAAGTCCACCTCCCATTCCGTATGAAAGTGATACGTTTCTGTCTTCTTACTTGGTCCAGCTCCCTCACTCATTTTTAACCCTTTCTTAGGTTTAAGAGAAAAAACCGAGAGCTAAAAATTGGAGTTAGCTCGCTGGCTAGCTTGTCAGTTTTACTACACTTCGTGCCGCTGTTTGCGCATGCGCAGCGACCTAAGCGTCAGAAAAAATCCGATGTCATCTGACTGGCTTCCCTGTATCAATCAAGTGACAGGATGGATGATAGGCTGGCATCTATTTTTTTAATGCCATGCGATCTACCAATACTACCTTTGCGATCGACTGGTCGATCACGATCGATGTATTGAGCACCCCTGATCTAAACTCTTTAAACGTCAAAATTGATCATTAGATTTTTTATGACACAACAGTGGTGAGTGTTCCCACCTTCTGCTCTTTGTAACTTAACGCGAACTTTCCGTTTTCGAGTTTTGGACATGATTTTGGAGTATATCTTCGCAGTAGCGATTGACCGCAAAGTAAAGCTACCGGAAATGTACAACCCCACATCCGGTCTCAAACCAGGAACTTAGCATTTTCTCGTGCACAGGGTCAATTACACTTAAAGCCGAACTTTATGCTTTCTCACTCTTGAAAGTGATTACATCCTTGCATTACATACTTAAGTTTTTTGCTGATAGGTTTCTAAAAAGAAACATGCAGATTTAAAATATAACATGCAGCTTTCTATAGATGGATACATAAAAACATTTTATTTGTTACATTTATGATTAAAGTATTTGAACGTAGATACAACAGATTTGTGTCGGCCTTGGCTTATTAAAGTTCTTGTCTTGAACTTTGTCTGTGTGTGTTTTAGGTCCTGCACTCTCAAAGACTTAATCAACCAGCATTGCAGCCATGGGTCAAAAATCCACCTGCTACTGTGGAGGAGTTGGATCAACTGATGGGAAAGTATTTTTCCAAGCATATTTCTGTTCTGAATAACCCATAATGTTTTAATTTAGGGGGGCATGTAAATAATTTGCATTTACTGAATATGTAATTACTAATTACCACTGTTCAAAAGTTGAATAAAGAAACAAACAAATGTTTGCCTATTTTTAATTAAAAGCACTTTGTAGAACATCACATCAGTTACAATGTAGAATCAATGTCATGTATAGTTTACAAATGACAAAATGTTTACATAAAATCATGACAGCATTTATATAATATCACCCACTGCTACCATTCTGTAATTTACTGTCTCTCTTGAAAATGTATCACTACATATACAGCACAAGACTTTTAAGAGTATTTAATAAGAGTATTTTCCCCTGGTTTTACTAACACACTGGGGCACATGTTCACCAAAACGCAGCAAACCTTTTCCATCTTATCCAGGAGGGTCACCTTTTCACCCACACATGGAAGAAGTAATCTGATTGGCATGGTGTAGCATGTAGTTTGAAGCAAAGATTTCGTAGTGCCCCATGTGTAGTG
>NW_005189298.1:2596-3660 GCF_000239375.1 Pundamilia nyererei
AGACTGTTGGAGCCGGGGCTCGAACTGGCAACCTTCCGATTACAAGGCGAACTCCCAACTCTTGAGCCACGATCGAGAAACAACCTAATTCTTGCTAAACCTTTGACTCTGTTTTGTTTGAATCCAACTATTTTTTGCAGATGTAAATAAAACATGTTGTTACTTTTATTATTATTATTATTATTATTATTATCATCATTATTGCAGTAAATACATTTTAAATAAAGGATACTTTGATATACATTCTATTGTAAGTTTGGAAATGTATTTTCTTCACCCTGAAATATCTTTTGAAATGTATTTTGGTTTGAAAAAAATATATTTTCAGTTTTAAAAATATATATTTTTTGACCATCACAAATACAACATATATTTACCATACATTTGAAATATATTTTGGCCAGGAAAAATGTATTTTTTTATCGTATGGGAATCCTTAACCCTTTAAAACCGGTAAGAGTGGGCACGCTCCATTTTGCGCAACTACTTTTAAATCCTTGTAGAACTGCAACCAGGTAAGCTAGCGCAATCATTTTTTTTTGCATATGAATCCGGAGGAGTTGTACTTACATCTTATGCCATCAGCTTGTCCTAGGTCACGGTTTCCTTCCATATATAGCTTTGCAAAAACTGCATAAAAATGCTTGCAGCAACAAAAACATAATATTCCAGAAACACGCTTTGCCGATCCGATCAGCTGTTTATAATACTTTCTACAATAGAATAGACGTCAGCGCAAACTATCGCATGTCCGCCACTAACTGCCCGAAACCGGAAGTGACGTCATTTTGCGGAAATTTAGTTTTTTACCATCAGAGCCTCATGAGCCTATACTGGTGCTTTTTAAAAGTTATGCTTGACTTTATGACTTTCTGTGTCGTTTCAGGGATGCTTACAACAAAAATTGTACTGCTGGAAATAGTTTATTTTGATGCATATTCAGCTTTTTTGCAAATTTGCACTATAATATTTATTTTCGTTTTTCCTGCAGTATATAAAAATTGGTGTATTTCAAAAATAAAACTATGAAGACACTCAAAATAAATTTCCTGTGGTGGGAAACT
>NW_005189298.1:6256-7890 GCF_000239375.1 Pundamilia nyererei
GTTTGCAACTGAAAATAAAATAAATTCATAATTATAATAAAGGTCAATCAAATGGACCAATATGGCAAGGCCATGATGATCCACTTGGTAAAATAAATCCGCTTGGCATCTTTCTTGGCCTCAAGACAACAATTCTGATGGCTTTAGATCCAAACGGGACACAAAAAAAAAAGGAAAAAAAAGAGAAACACCTGGCAGCTCTTCATCCTGCTCCAACACTGCAAATGCCCAGGCCTCCTTCATCTCCTGAAGTGCACGGAGGGGAGCAAGAAAATCCACATGATCCAGATGTTACTGCCACATGCACAGAGGTATGTGGAAACAAAATCACAGGAAGATCCTGTTCTAAGGTTTGCTTAGTACAAGTCTATCCCAAGGGTCAGCGAGACAATGCCAGAAGGATGTATGCAATAATTGACAATCAAAGTAACCAGTCACTTGCAAAGACAGAGTTTTTTGACATATTTAACATACAAACCACACCTGAACCATACATGCTGAAAACTTGTAGTGGTGTAACACACACGACTGGTAGAAGAGCATGTGGCTACATGGTTGAGTCATTAGATGGAAAAATGAGTTTCCCTCTTCCCGCGCTCATTGAGTGCAATGCCATCCCCAACAACAGGGAAGAGGTGCCAACTACAGAAGCTGCTTTACACCACCTGCACCTGAAAGCAATGGCTGCTCAAATACCACCTCTCGACCCAAGTGGAGACATTCTGTTGCTGATAGGATGCAACCTTCTGAGAGTTCACAAAGTGAGGGAGCAAATCAACGGCAGAGATAATGACCCATTTGCACAGAAGCTTGACCTGGGCTGGGTTATCATTGGCGATGTGTGTCTTGGTAATGGCCACAAGCCAAGTAAAGTGAATGTTCTGAAAACCTATGTATTGGATAATGGGTGCCCAAGCTATCTCACTCCCTGCGACAGTCACCTTAGTGTAAAGGAGGACTTCAGTCTGAGCCAAACCAAAGCCATCTCCAGTCAACTGCCATCTGCTCACTCACACCAAAGGCCCACAGCTAAGAATTTGGGAGACTCTGTGTTTTGTCACACCAGTAACGACAACCACCTTGCTCATTCAGCTGAAGATGTAATCTTTTTGAAGATTCTTCTTCAAGGACAATACAAACAGCTGGGTTGCACCACTCCAGTTCCGAACCCCCAGACGCAAACTCCCGGATAACCGGTCCTACGCCTACCAACGGCTGATGTCGTTACGACGTACGCTCGACAAGAAACCAGAAATGAAAACACATTTTGTGGAATTCATGCAGAAAATGCTAGATAACCAACACGCAGAGCTCACACCACCTCCCAATAAAGACAAAGAGAACTGGTATTGTTGCGTCTGGTTCAGTTTGGGTAAGAAGGAAAAACAAGCCGAGTCCGAGGTAGGTGTCAAAAATAGTGATTTTATTACACACTTTTGCGCAGAAGTGTGGGGAAAACAGTCTTGCATCAACAATCTCCGCCGGGTGGAGGCTTTTCCCCCTTATATTATCGTGATGACGTCACACAGTCAGACCTTACTGGAAATGATAACAGTTTGGGCCTGTTCAGAGAGTTTACCTAATATGGACATCAACTGCTAGTTTTTAGAGAAAAACAAGTGTGTATTACATTT
>NW_005189299.1:0-2041 GCF_000239375.1 Pundamilia nyererei
ATAGAAGGAAAAACTTCAAACAAACTTCAAACAAATTGCAGCTGTATGCTTCTGAGAATAATTTATTAGGTTTGGTTTTGTATATGTCAAACATTTTGTTTCATGTCAGCAATTTCAAGCTGCCTTATTGAAAAGTTATTAACATGTTAATATTTGATTGGAGAAATTCTGCAGCAGTTCAATTCAGTGCATGAGGATTACTGAGTATGACTATGACTGTCTGACTGTCACCAGACTTTCAGTCTGTTGAAATACTAATCACACCAACAATCACAGTTTGGTGTGACGACATTTTCCCCTTTGTTCCCCTTCAAAATATACTTGGTGAAAATGTGTGGGTGTGCTGGACACTCCCCATGCATTTTTCATTTGAGAAAAATATGTACTGATGGAGGCTTCCTGTTTCATTATTAGTTTAGCTTTTACTGAAGCTGCTCTGAAAAATAGTCTGCGAATGTGGCACCAATGGCATGTAGCTGACGTAGACCGTGACCTTTAAAGCATTTATGTTTCTGCTACTACAAAAAATATTAATATTCATATTAATATTTGTTCATTTACCCAAATGTTGGGTAAATGAATGTTTATGTTTATAGTTACTTCTCAATAACATTTCCCTCATATTTTTAAGATTTTACAATAATTATTTTGTTCTCTTTGTTGCCTTTGTTTTGTTCACCTGATTTGAAAAATAACCTGTTTAATTACTAATTTAAACTGATTTAAATTTACACTTTTCATTTATGGTAAAACGCATCCTTGTCTGCAGATTTCTTTTTCTTTCATATTCTGTGATTTGCTGCACTTTGACTTAAAATATTCTCCATTCCAGCACTTGAGAGGATTTAATTAAAGTGCACCAAGTGCTACATGTAGCTATATTACAGGTATCCATATTTCTAATTAAGTTGCATTTTTCTTTGTACAAAATGTCATCACATCTACCAGTGTAAGTTAGATGTACTAAAATCACAAACTAAAGGGTCAGAATTTACCTGAGTGGATTAGAAATGTAAAAACAATGTGATAGATGCCATTTGTCTACGTGATTGTTCACTGGGATGAAGCTGTTTCACAAGAAATAACCCCACCTTGTTATAAACAATATTGAGAGTGACGCACATGTACCTGCTCGATTCTAAAAATAAATGTGAAAAGATCTGGTTACATAACATACTAGATCTCAATGATGATGATTACTTTTATCCAGACAAAAGGCCTTTCTTTATGTTTGCTCAAGTGTTTATGGTATTAAATAAGTCTTGAACCTTATTGTTAGGCAGTTTATGCAAGCTTTGATTGGCGACACCATAATTTGTATATTCCTTGGCTGATTCAAACCCACATAATGAGGTTCAGTAACTCAATCGGCAAAAGTGGAACAGATTCCATAACATACTGAAGCCACCAATCAAGAACAAAGTAATCTCCGGCAGGTCATGCAAACAGACTCAGCTGCAATCTTTGCAGATCAACTGATCTCAAGTCAATTTGTCAAATTTCTTCTGTCCTAGATATTACATGATCAAGTGTAAGTGGTGTTATGGCAAAATTAAAGTGTTTAGGAACATTGACAGTGACAGATCATTTAAGAGTGGTTGTTTACTGCTGAGACATATGAAGGTCACAAATGCTCTGCTGACTCAATAACCACATTTCCAAGCTTTCTTTTGCATAAACATTAACACAAAAAATGCACCAGGAGCTTCATGGCAAAGATTTCCATGACCAAGCTGCTCCTGTAGGCTCATGTAGGTTTTATCTGAGTATGTAAGAAACGGTTTCACTTCCACCCCAGTTTGAATGAATGTGTCATTCTAGTAGCAATGGCTTATTCATGAATACGAAAACCTATCTCTGACAAATGATGTTCTGGAGTACTTGCAGTCTTTTAGAAGATATATATAATTTTTATAGTGCATGTTACCACAACGGTGGTGGGTCTCATTAGCAACAGGGATGAGACCGACTACAGAAGTGAGGTGAGACGCCTGGCCACGTGGTGTGCTGACAACAATCTCTCTCTGAATGTGGAGAAGAC
>NW_005189299.1:2910-5179 GCF_000239375.1 Pundamilia nyererei
TGCATTTTTAATCACTCTTATATTTAAATGTTCATTTTCTATTTTATCTAGGGATTGAGAGTAACGAAGTTTCTATCCTCTGTATGTCCTGTACATGTGGCAGAATTGACAATAAAGTTGACTTTGACTTTTGACTTTGACTTAGAGTTTGAGATATTGTGAGCCATGTGCCAATGCATTTAAAAAAGGCAGTCAAGGTACAAGGTAGACCTAATAATTTGGTATTTATTTTATTGTACAAAATACTGCCTTTTTGTTTCTTTGAGTGTGGAACGTGTAGATTTTTTTTAGATGACAATAGCACTAAACCTTTAGCCTACTTAATGATTTAATAAGTAAACTGCTTATTGAGTTGATGTAGCAATGGATAAAATACATAAAAATAATAAACAATTGCTAAGCTGGACCAATATTCTTAATGTCTTGTTCTTGTTTCTTTGTTTCCTCATCCTTATTTTTTTTTTAACTCTTCCAGAAAACTGTCGTTTGAAAATATGAGAAAGGAGTTAAATTAGAATTTTTGGGCAAATGAGTGTGGTATATATGTAGAGACAAAGACAAATATCTCTAATTTTTAAAAAAAAGTTTCGTATTACAAGGTACAGTGAAAACATTTTGAAAACTCATACTCTATAATAAACAAAGGTGTCTGCTTACTTTGATTATGTTACATTTCTTCCAAATGCTTTTCGCTCTACTGGATTTCATTTTTTGTTTGTCTGCCTTGACGTCTATGAGTAACTATCAGTGAGGTCACTAACAAAAAGAAGGGAGAGGCTGTGATCCTGAGACAAGATACTTTCAGGTTGATCACTTGACAAACTTGTGAATCCTTTGATGTGACGCTGTTCCTCAATATGTCACAGACTCTTCTATCATCTCTCACATACGTCATTAGCCCTCACTCTTCTGAAATATATAAGGCCACAAGAGGTGTGAACATAAGGTTTAACAGAGCAAAGAGGTGAACTGCACTGGTTAAAACGTAATAATTTAAAAAATCTACAGGAGATTAAAAAAGAGAATTAATACATTTTCATCTGATCTCAGTTTAGGTAAGTAAAATATACAAAATAGATTTCATGTACTGTGAATATGACTTTTCATTTTTTCACTAACTTGTTAAACTAATTCTAATGAATTATTTTACATATGTTATTTTAAAATTGTCATACATAGATTTTTTTATTGAGAAGTGTTATGATGAGTACAGTTAATGATCAAAACCTTTTGTATTTTTGTAAAATACTGTTATCCTGCGTTTTTAACTCATTTTTTTTTTTTTTTTGGTTTATTAATCTGTGCGCATGACCTTGACATATGTTTCTTTTACAGATTTAACTGATTAAACAATGGCCGTTGGACTGATGATATCAATTTTGTTGCTTCTTATAGGTAAGTTAAGTGATACTAAACTTACTGTTGATACAAAATAAATGAACTGCTTTAGCATAGCTATATATAACCTCATAAATAATTGCTACAGACAATATGTAGACTGTAAGAACACTGATTGTTATAATACTTTAATGGTTAGGCACTTATTACCTTGAGTTCAATGTGTAATTTTTTAAATTTCTACAAAAAGTAGGTTTAGTAACAACTTTGAGTGTGGTATAGATGAGATGAGGACATTTTGCATACTTGTTGAAAGTTTTGCTTTAAAAAAAAACCCAGTATAGTTTCTCTGTCTGTCTCTTTCGCTCTTGTCTGTGAGAGTCAAGAGAGCAAGCTTCTCTCTCTTGAGTGGTGTCCCTCATACTCAGTATGCAGTATGCAGTAACACAGCACACATGGATCATTCCATTTAAAATCACTAATTTCTGAAAAAGGTTAAAAGGTTCCCACTAAGCCCCCTCATAATCAGCTTTGATACAGCCTTATCATATTCAATGAAGCAGTACAAAATATTGCCTTCATACTTTTAAAGTATTTGGAGTTACCACAACTTAAAATGTAATTACTAAGCTGAAATTTCCTATTTTTGTCCAATGTTTTTGAGCCCTCATAACATTAAGCTATAAAATAAAACCTTGTAACATTTTCAAGGCCGAGAAAATCCATTTCGGCTCTATTAATTACTGTAATCAATTAACTAATTTCTTATTATTATTTTACAATTTTAAGAAACAATATAATTCAGTGTAAAAATAATTATATTAAGAGATTATTTTAGAGTGTTACAGAAGGAATAATAGGTAAAAGTTGCTTTCCATGAAAATGTGGATAGAAGTGAGACCTTTCATGCAGTAATGAATTTTGGCCAGCT
>NW_005189299.1:5572-7890 GCF_000239375.1 Pundamilia nyererei
TTGAACAGCTTCACCTTTAAACTCTGAGTAACCTTAGCCAAAATTATTTTGTACATTAGGCTAAAACAGTGTGATCATCAAACATTTTAGTGCAAAACATAGCAAACCCATTGGACTCACAGTACGTCCATGCTTATTTACTGTCCATCTATTTCAGCCAGTTACTTAGACAAACTAGAGTGTTCACATTTTCTCAAGGCAGCTCTCTTTTTTGTTACTATGTGACCTGCAAGTGAGAACAGTCTCTCACATGGGACAGAAGAGGCAGGACTAATCAAATACTTGTGGGCCAGGACAGACAGCTGTGGGTGGGTCCATGCTCGACTGGACCACCACTGCAGCGGGCAGTCTTTCTTGATAATGGTGGATTCTGTTCTGTACAAACTCAGGGCCCTGTTACACAGGGCTTCCTCATCTGAATAAGAGTCTGAAGACAATGAAGAGAGGAGGAGGCTCTTTGCCTTTGCTGCCTCCTTTGTGGTGGCATCTTTACACTTTTCCTGCAGTAGGGCCTCAAGGCTGGTCTAAACCTCTTCCCCTTGCAAGTCACTTTAAATCTTTAAAGCATGGGTCAAGGACAGTAGCTATCTTGAGCCACTGATGGTTGAGTGTAGCTACACATTGGGACAGGTCCTTTGTGAGGGCAGTCTTAAATTTCACCATGTAGTTTAAGTCATCAAAGGAGACCTCGATGGTGTGATGCAGGTGGCAGAAAGCAGGTAGAACCACTGAACATGAGACACATGTCTCACCTCCAAGAAGCTCAGTCACAAACCTGTAGTAGACAGTTCAAGAAAGTAATTATTAATCTACGCAATAATTGTCAACTACAGAGCTTTTTGAAGAAACAGTACCAATAAGTTAAAAAATATCTGCATGGGTCAAGGACAGCCACCAGCTTTTGGAGTTTTACCAGCTCTAATGGAGTTAAAATGAGTAGCTTGTGCCTTAGTTTGTCTAAAGCAGCAAAAACCGCCTCTTGATTCTTTAGTAGATGAGAAACCATATGATATCAACTGCATTTGGGTCCACATTCTCTCCGCTCCATGCTGCCTCAGTAGAGTTGACATTTACTGTTTGTTATTGGTTTGCTCAGCATCAAATAAAACAGCTCTTTTTCAGTTTGGGTTAGGCTAGGTTAAATGAAGTTTGTTTCCACGCTTCGTTTTGTCTGCATTTGGGTCTACTATTCTCCACTCCACATGGTCTGCAGATCGTGAAGTGGAGCCAAAGGGAATGAATAAGGAATCGATAAGTGATAATAATAATAGAATCATAATTGCAAAATTCTTATCAATTCCCGCCCGTATTGGTGTTGTGTAATGACTGAAAAAAAAGAGTAATGCATTACATATATTACACAGAACATTTTACTTAAAAGCATACTTGATATATTAAGTACTAAAAGGTATTATGTAATGTATTTAATACAATATGTAACTTAATTACTCCAAGGAGGAAGTATTTATTGCACTACTCGTACTTTTTGCGTTTCTCTGTAAAATGACTTAAAACACGTTGTAATATAACATTTCACAATATAAAACTATAGGCGATGTTCCCACACAACAAACAAAATAAAAAGCAACACAAAGAGACTTCAAAACAATTACCACAGTAATTCTACTGAAAAAAACATGGGAGGAAAATATGAAGGCTATAGCATGAGTGCGCATGGCTGCTGTTGTTACGTGTTGAAGCACAGGGTGTGGCTGCTGGCTTTGGGTCAGCATTCACTCATCTTTAGCAGCAGTCTTGGTTCTACTGTAAAAATTATTTAGCTCTACAGGGTATCATAGATTACTTGAGTGGGCAATTTATATGAAACACAAGAATTACTAAAACTTCTTGTGTAAACTGTTGCAATGAATTCATGACATGGTATTTGAATTGGGAAGACATAAACATATTACGGACTGATTTGGGAATGGTGACTCAGAATAGGTTAATTTACATTTGTATGACTACATGTAAATGCTGTCACTACAACCACAGGCCCAGCCACAGAGACGGATGCCACAACCACCACAGCCCCAGAGACTACAACAACGATGGCTGCAGCCACCACCACTGCGGCCACAACCACCACAGCCCCAGACACTACAACAACGATGGCTGCCACCACCACCACTGCAGCCACCACCACCACAGCCCCAGAAACTACAACAACGGTGGCAGCCACAAGCACCAAAGCCCCAGACACTACAACAGCGACGGATGCCACAACCACCACTGCAGCAACAACGACCACAGCCCCAGACACTACAACAAAGATGGCTGCCACCACCACCACTGCAGCCACCACCACCACAGCCCCT
>NW_005189300.1:0-1376 GCF_000239375.1 Pundamilia nyererei
ATTGAGAACATGGTTGTTGTTCAATAATAACATTATTCCTCACAAATACAACTTGCCTAATAATTCTGCACTCCCTGTATATATATATGTATGTATATAAAATAATAATAATAATAATAATAGTCTTATACGTGAATGCAGCAGCTGAGGCTCAACTGAGACATAAGGCCCTTTGCTGCATATCTTCCTCCAATTTCTCGCCCTACTTTCCTGTTAATCATCAATGCACTATCAAATAAAGGTGAGGAGCCCAAAACAAAATAAAAAAAAATATTGAATTACCAAGCAAAGTCAGTTTGAGTAATAGGCAAGAAACACAAGGAGAAATTCAAACAAGGAAAGGAGAGGAACATTAGGAGTGGCCAGATAGCTTAGCTGCTAAGCACCAAAGCTGGTTGAATTAACAAAGGACCAGTTGTGCACAAAACTGGCATGGAACTGAATTAGAACTAAGTAAAGTCCATGTCATACTAGGAGAAGCATCACCCAAACCCTGCCAGTGACTGGGGCCAAACTCGTTGGTACACTAAACATGGTGCCTGGTTTAAAAACACAAACGCAGTGTTGTTAAATGTGCTGTTTATCTGATGAACTAAAATATTATCACAGCATCATTGTTATAGATGTCATTTTGCTATTGTGTTGCTCATCTCAGCTTAAAGCAAGTGAACCAGGCTGTCAAGTAAGTGAAGCAGTTCTGTTGGTCTTGTTTAATATTTTATAATAGTACACAGGGCATTTAACAGCAACATTATTGAGGATTCAGTTTGGACTTTTTATTTAACAGATCATAATCAAAGCTCAGAACAGTTAGGTTTGAGTATAAGGAGGATAGCAGAGACTAGGCTACAACAGTAATTATCAAGAAAACCCACTGAAGGAAAATCTATATGTGTGAATTATTAAGACTTCATGCAGTCACTAAAGCAATGAAGCATTTTGCATCTCAATAATAATCTGAACCTCTTTGTTAGAGTAGTTGGGAAATAAAACACATATGGGAACATCGACCTTAAATGCTGTATGCTTTCTCCTACCGAGACGTGGGAGGATAACCTGGAAAGTTATTCTTAGTAGCATATTTAGCTTTGTTGCTACAAACAGGAGTTGGAGTTCATCCACAGGGTTAGAGACTCATTGGAGAGCAGCTGATACTGGTACTGATTGGTGTTCGGCAAATAAAATCATTGCAGAGGAGAAACTTATAGTTATTTCATATTTTATTGAAACAAGCTGCAGGTGTGCATATAATCCTGTATCAAAGTACTTTACAGTTATGAACAGAGGTGTGGACTCGAGTCACATGACTTGGACTCGAGTCATTAATTTTATGACTTTAGACTTGACTTGAAAAAATGTTCTAAGACTTGTGACTT
>NW_005189300.1:2787-5357 GCF_000239375.1 Pundamilia nyererei
TGACTTGCCTGACATTACTTGAGACTTGACTTGAGACTTGAGGATAAAGACTTGAGACTTACTTGAGACTTGACTTGAGACTTGAGGATAAAGACTTGAGACTTACTTGAGACTTGCAAAACAATGACTTGGTCCCACCTCTGGTTATGAATATTGCATAGCCCAGTTTAGAAATGATAATTCTGTGTTTTTCTTCATAAAAGCCTTAACAGTTCACATGCCATGTAGTTAAAGACATAATAGCTTCATTGTTCAAATGCCTGAAAGAAAGAAGCCAGCAGCCTGGTCAACAGAAAGAAAATTTAGTCTCATGCCCTGTTTTTCCTCTCCAAACACTTAGATGAGCCATCTGCCTCTATAAATAGATTAAAAGGAATGTCAATGTGAATGAGAAGGACAGAAAGAGGAAGGACGGGGGATGGGTTGGATAGTAGAAAGATAATGATATCAATATAGCAGGGAGCACATTACAATTTACAAGAGAATGTCTGAGGAAATATACAAGATACAAAAACGTTGAGAAAACTGAACATGTGACTAGAATCTCTCTCTCTGTCCTCTGGTTTTCACTTACCCCTAATTCAGCAGTGACAGCAAAACCTTTCTTCCATGATTGGCTTATCCCAGTGCTGCTGCCCTTCACTGACCCCTGATTTCCTGGTTCAAAGCGAAACATTAAGATATTCCCAACTGTTTCAAACTTCCACTGATTAATTTTCGTACAGGCAGCACTGACTGGTTTTGCAAGTAGGTTCATCCATTATAAACTGACACACTGAAGCACCGGCTGTGTGCAAATATACAAACCTGTCACCAGGCACCTCTGACAGGTGAGACATTTGAGTCCATTACATTTAGATTGTTTTCTCCTGCATTCCACACACTGGCTGTGAAAACAAACCTTATATATTCCACACTTTATACCATTGTTGAGTAATATTATTAGCTTCATCTTTGAACAGGCAGATTTTTTTCTCTATCCTAATGAACCCTAATAGGTCTAACTTTTCAGCAGACTGATTTATGCAACTTTGCTCAGAATCAGTTCCAGGCTAATCGACTCTATGTCAGACAAGTTGTAGGTAGGGGTGGCTGATGTGGCCCAAAATTCATATCTCGATATTCCTTAGCTGGATGGCGATATACGAAAAGAGAGTTCTTAGTCAAAGCTGTGTCCCAGATGTCACACAGGCACTTTTATTAACATACAGCGCAGATGTACATGAAACAATTACTCAGAAATAAATGATCAATATTTATTAAATAATAATGCTCCATAAATAAAATAAAACTATGTTGTTTTTGTGCATAACAAAAAGCTGTGCAGTCACTGAGCATAATAACAAACACAGATTTCACAGTTGCTCTGTTCCCAAGTTCTACTGCGTGACCGACAGCCTGGAGTTTGAATCCGCTTCCTAACCGTGTCTCTTACAGGTGCCATTTGTGGTCCTTGTAGGGCTTTGGAGTTGAAGTCACGCCGCAAGCTATTGTGGGAGCATGGCGCCATTTTTCTGGGCCACAAATCAAAACGAAGACACTGTATTGGAAGGACGGTTGCTAGAAACATGCTTAAAAGCAGTTTAAAAGAAAAAGGACGGTACAGAGACAGCTTGCGTCCGGATGCAAAGAGACGGTACTTGCAGAAAATTGCGTGCATTGGAAATGTGGACCTGTTTGAAATACGGCCGTGGAGTAGAAACCCCGAAGACCAACCGCTATTGACGTAGCCTGACATATTCTCGTACCTTGTCTGTGGAGTCAGCGCGTACAAGGTGAACCAGTTTCGCAATTATAGATCTCTGGAGGGACACATCCAATTCACCAAAGATTGGGTACAAGATTTGTGATTACGTCGTCATTCAAACAAAGGTAAGTCAGCTCGAGTACTGCGAGTAAAATGCGTTTGATTTCCCTGCAAACATTCAGATTAGTGCAGCACAAATTCATTCATGAGGGAAACTACAGTGAGAACATGTGGAGGCTGTTAGAGGGATAACACAGTGAGTTCAGTGCACTGATGAGACACTGTCCTGAAGGATTTAGTCATTCTCTATGGTTAAAGAAATCGCAATAATTTATTCATATTTATTATAAATAATTCTAATTATACATCTTGCTTCCGTGTTTGTGTGCTGTGTCACTAAAAGTAAATTTTATTTTAGTTTTATACATTGATCAATGACCTGCAGAATCTCCTTATCATATTACGTGTCCATAATTGTCACTTAAAGTCCAACTTTATGCTTTCTCCATCTCTAAAGTGATGACATCCTTGCATTACATACTTTAGGTTCATTTTCTGCAGGCAGGTTTCTGACAGAGAACAGGCAGATTTACACTATAACATGCAGCGTTCTATAGATGGATGCATAAAGAAATGAAAAATGACATGTATGTGCTAACTTTCTAAACACTTTGTTACATTTGTGATAAATGGATTCGAAAGTAGATCAAACACATTTGTGTCGGCCTTGGCTCATTATAGTTCTTGTCTTTAAATTAACTTTGTATGTTTCAGGTGCTGCACTCTCAAAGACTGAATGAACCAGCATTGCAGCCATGGGTCA
>NW_005189300.1:5687-7865 GCF_000239375.1 Pundamilia nyererei
ACACAGTAAAGCTGTGGGTTGTGGGAATGACCCATAATGTTTTATCTAGGGGTCTAGATTTATGCCTGTAGTGCACTGCTGTGTAAATAATTTGCATTTACTGAATATGTGCCACTGTTCAAAAGTTGAATAAAGAAACAAAACCACTTTAAAGAAAATCACATCAGTTACAATGATGTCATTTATAGTTTATAAAAGACAATGTTTACACATGACAGCATTTACATGATATCACCCACTACTAACACTACTTAATTTACTGTATCTTCTGAAAAATTACTGCTATTTATATTTAACATATTTTATATTTATAATATTTAACAGGAGCGATTTTCATTTGTCCCTGGTTTTACTACCACACTGTTCGCCAAACGCAGCAAACCTTCTCTGTCTTATCCAGAAGGGTCACACCTTCACCTGGAAGAAGTAATCTGATTGGCATGGTGGTATGTTTGAAGCAAGGATTTCGGAGTGGCCCTTGTGTAGCACTGGAACCCAGTAATGATGTGTTTCATCCATTTCATAGGCTGGTTTGCTGCAATAATGCCAAATAATTAGCAACAATATTACGTTGAAGCACAATATGTATTACTCCGCGAGGCTCCTACCACATAAAATCGGTTTGAGGTCAGTAAGCACAAGCAGAATTCAAACATGAGGCGCACTGTCGATTTTTCAGATTTCGTTAATCTCGTTAAAATGACGTTAACGTCATAACTGCATTAACGTGGCAAATCTCTGTTAACGAGTTACCACAGATAGCCCCGGGTAATGCAACTATAGTGTTAACATCATTTTAACGAGAGTAACGCTGTAGCACTAAAATAGTAATCTCCAAATGTTTTCTTTTTACTGAGCAGCTCCTCTTTGATAGCTGCCGTGTCCATCCTGTCGTTGCCTGCAGGTGAAGCGATGGGGAGTCATGTTCAGTGAAGGAGAGAGGCGAGGCGTAGAGACAAAAGTGGACGAAAGAGAGGCAAACTTGCGGCTCCACAAGTATAATTATAACGTAACATAGACTATATTGATATAAATGATATTGTCACATCTCATATCTTGTATAAAAATATATCAATGTATTTAAAAACTCGATATATTTTCCTTTGTGCCTCAGAATATAAGGGACTGCATATAAAAATGGCTGTAATTCATCATTTTGCTTTAAAAATCACCCTTTTAAAAAACTTTATTTTAGGTGTTTTATACACTTATATACACTACTGTGTAAAAGTCTTAAGCTACTTCTCATTTTCATGTATATTTTCCTTCCAAGGAGCCAGACTTTCTTGTCATTTTTAAACTGGTCTTGAGCAACACTTTGCTAGACTTTCTGTTTTTTGAAAGTTTGTCTTTGCCGTGGAGGCCTTTTTATTTGCGGTGTTCTTTCTTTCTGGATTTCTTTCAGTCTCCAACCTTCCTTTCATATCAAACATCCTTGAAAGAGTAGTTGTCTGCAGATCATCTGCAGAGGAATGGCTTATTGGAAGAGTTTCAGTCAGTTTCAGAGCTCATCACAGCACAGAAACAGCTTTAGTGAAGGTTACAAATGATCTTCTTATGACCTCTGACAGTGGACTCATCTCTGTGCTTGTCCTGCTAGACCTCAGTGCAGCGTTCGATACTGTCGACCATAATATCCTATTAGAGCGATTAGAACATGCTGTAGGTGTTACAGGTACTGCACTGCAGTGGTTTGTATCACATTTATCCGATAGACTCCTTTTTTCATGTAGAGTCACATATTGAGGTTAATTATGGAGTTCCACAGGGTTCTGTGCTAGGCCCAGTTTTGTTTACATTATTCAGTGTTTTCTTTTGACGGTGTCATTAGAAGGCATACCATACATTTTCACTGTATGCAGATGACACCCAGCTTTATCGGTCTATAATGCCAGATAACACATAGCAATTAGGAGGTATGTGTTACCTCCTAATTGCAGAAATGTATTAAAGACAAAGACCTGGATAACCTCTAATATAGGCTTCTAAATTGAGATAGACCTTATAGTACTCTGTCACCCAAGAGAACACTTCACTCTCGCACTTACTTGTTGTCCCTAAGGTATTTAAAAGTAGAAGGGAGGCAGAGCCTTCAGTTTTCAGGCCCCTCTTCTGTGGAACCAGCTTCCAGTTTGGATTCAGGAGACAGACACTATCTCTACTTTTAAGATTAGGCTT
>NW_005189301.1:0-7857 GCF_000239375.1 Pundamilia nyererei
GTCCTCAGGAGGATGCAGCCCATGAATTTGGACACGATCAGTGAGTGAGTGATTCGTTCGCTCTACGATTCAGCACAGGAGGGAGGGGGTTAGTGAGTCCTGAGTGATTCGCTTACCCTACGATTCAGCACAGGACGGGAGGGGGTGAGTAGCTCAAATGTGCTGTTAGCATGTTAGCAGAGTGATGCTACTGTGAACGGAGGAGCTATTGTCTTGATGTGAGCTTCTACTCAGGGTTTTTTCTTCCAGTTCAGAGCAGACATTTTTTTGTCAAGATACTGGATGTTGTGTTTTTCTCCACAATTTTAATTATAAGCTAGATATATTGCTGCTAACAGCAACAGGGATGAGTCAGTGAGTCAGTTGGGCTTATGAATCATGATTCATGAGTCAGTAAAGTGATTCTCGAGTATTGAACGATTCGTTCATGATTCGCACATCACTACGTACTACGAAGCGTGCGGTCGCTGGATTGTGACACAGCCCAGGTTTGGAGTGCAGCTTGTTGTTCGTGTGTATGTTTGAAGCAACTGTAAGTTTGCTTTGTTTCCTCCTTTAACTGTTTGTTCATCTCATGTTTGATTTCTTCACACGACAAACTGTTTGTGTTTTTATTTCCGGTCTCTCCATTAAAGTCAGTCTGTAATGTTTTCCTGGCTAACGCTGACACACTAAATGCGACCTGAACTCAAGTGGATAAATAAAAAGTGACTTCGTAGGTTAAAGTTTTTATAGCTGTATATTGGATATAGATCATACATCCTCTGCTTAAAAATGCTTCGTCACAAACTTTTGGCTCTGGTCCAACAAACTATTCACAAACAAATAGAGGGTGGTGTGTTCCAGATTAACTGGCGATGTGTGGCAGACTTGCTTTTCAGGAGCTCCTACCGACAAACCAGCAAATAAACACCAATTGTGTCATCTGTGACATTTGGGAGGTTTCCTCCGTCAGTCGTGTCGCTGTTTACAAACAAAACATTTAAAGATGTCGCGAGTTTACCTGGTGATGTGCTCAGAAATGATCTGGACCTGATGCAGTAAAATCCTAAATGTTTCATTCAGCTGTAAAATTATGACAAATGTTAAAATGTCTGAGCTGGATTTTAGAAATACTTCGATACAGTGTTACTGCATTTAGATTATTCTTTCTGGTATAATAGTTCAACTGAATGCATTAAGCTCTGAGCTGTACTTTAATAGTTTTCCATATGAGTCTATGCAGTTAATGAGTCTAAAATCAGGACTAACTTTTATTTATAACTGTTTGTTATAAATAATTCTACAGAAGCTCTGAGAACGTCTTCGATCAACATTTCTATAAATCCTCCTCTAACTCCCTAATCCTGATCACCATCATTATCCAGTCCTGTTGTCCTGTTCATGATCTTAATAAAGTTTGTTTGAAAAGAAAAAAGCCTGCAGCTCTCAGCCTGCACATTATCAGCATCAAGGGTTTTGAATACCAGC
The DNA here is from genome assembly GCF_000239375.1 of Pundamilia nyererei. Taxonomy (NCBI): domain Eukaryota; kingdom Metazoa; phylum Chordata; class Actinopteri; order Cichliformes; family Cichlidae; genus Pundamilia; species Pundamilia nyererei. The sequence goes on from NW_005189301.1 coordinate 1,471, forward strand.
CAGAAAATTAACTTTTGGTTCAGTTATCTGATCAAACACACCTTATTCAATACCTGAGCACCTTGTCTAACATTTGCACACACAGGAACACACTTGTGTGTGTTTCTTTGTATTATTGTATCTTAAATTACATGGTAGAAGTAGAGCAGCTGATGGCAGCTTCCTCTGCCTCACACTGCTGTCTGACTGCATTCAGCTGACACTGAGATGAAGCAGGAAAGAAACAGCTGTTATTTGGACAGCACACATGATGGAAAGGAGGATTTCAGTTGATGTGCACATGAATGATTTGTGTTTCCTCTGCAGATGAAGGTAGAAGGTTTGTGTGAGCTGACGTGGATGTGAATTCAGAAGCATGGATCAGTGTGAGGACAGAGAGGAGGGAGTCCCTCCCTCTAAAACCACTCTGTGTGGGGAAGATGAGAGCCAGACCAAAGCTGAGAGGTGAGATGACCATCTCTAACTGTCCATGACTCTTCTCCATGTCACAGCTCAGCACTCACATCACTGCTCCATCATTATTCACAGGAAGAAACGAGGAACTAAACGGAAACACGAACCTGAACCCAGCTGTGTGTCCTTAAAGAGTGAGCAGTCAAAGGATTTTGAAATTCCCTTTAAATCAGGCGCCTGTTCTCCTGCAGAGAGGTAATGTGTGTCTAAATGTTGTTGTGACTCAGTGTCTGTGAATAAATCCTTCATCATGTTAAATGTCAGCTCAGCTCTTTTTCACACACATTTCTATGTTCATATGTGAAGCGGTGTGTTGGAGTGTTTCCACAAACACAACAGTCAGAGTATAAAGAGTGGATGTTGTCGGTGTTTCTGTAGTGAAGAGGCTGAGTGTCTGTAGGACTCCAGCTGCTCCAGCAGGTGTCTCCTTTGTGCTTTGCTTCAAACACAGTGTAGACAGGAACTTCCACTCAGGTGTTCAGGTGTGAACTGATTCATATAAGACATTCATACCAGAACAGACTGTGAAATGCTTTAAAAATCGGAAAAATAATTTTAAAATAATATAAAATCTATTTAACCCCATCAGTCACACCAGCAAAATTTTAATTTGAAGTCAGAATTAGTGACACATGAGACCTGAAATTGACATCTGAGTCACAGACCACTCCCAGGTCTCTTACTTTATGGCTTTGGTTTAGAGGAGATCGGTTTTATGTATAGTTTCTCTCTCCAAGCTTTAGACCCTTGCTTGTCTTGACCGATTAGTCAAAGAAAAAAAAAAAAACTAATCCAAGGTTTAATATCTAAAATAGATATGAGACTTTTATTCCAAAGTCTTTGATTACATTGGTGTTCACATATGTATATATATATTTTTATAGCAGTATGTTTTTAAAAACATACTGACATGACAGAACAGTAAAACAAAAATTTTCAATCATGTTTGATTCAGGGGGTTTGGATGGAGACCATTATTTAAGTTGTGTGTTGCTGGTGTTAAGATAATAAGAGTATATGTGAGAGGAAGTCACTGACCTGTCTTCATAAACCACAGAGAACCTTCTCAGAGCCAGGTGGAAGTGGTTTTTGTTGGACATCAAGTACCAACATCACCGTAGGTAGCTGGTTATACTGTTTTGTTGTATTATTCATGTTCTTCATGTTTCCTCCACAGATTGGATCAGGAGAGCTCAGAGGTTCCCAGTAGTCAGTCTGCCCAGGAGCATCAAACACAGCTGGACTCCATATTTAGGGTTTGTACAATTTCAACAACTTTTACATCTTTCACAGCCAAGTCCATGTTGTGGCTTAAGATCATAGCTGGACTGGCCCGGTGGGCCGATGGGGTTTTTTTTCTTTCTTTTTTTTTCGTAACAGTATAAACACTGAAAGGTGGTGGATTGGCCAGATACTGGGAGATGTGTAAAAATAACTCAATTGTTTGGTGGTGGCTATTGCGGAGCTTTCACAGATTGAGTAACATTAGCAAGTGGTGGGGGCCAGCAGGTGCAGCACACTGGCAGGTGAATGACGGAAAGGTGAGGCAGGAGGAAGAGAGACCCGAGGCGGCCGCCGGTGTTGGTCCGAGTGTCAGGTGAACTGAACTTCAGGTGAGAAGTTATGACCTGCAGTCTATCTGGGCAGTAGCGGTTTTTGACACGGGCGGTTGCCCGGGGCGGCATCGTGGTGGGGGGCGGCATCACGGGCATCGGCAAAACAAAATACAAAAAATTTTAAAAAAAATTGCTCGTACTCATGCTGCCCTGACACCAGCCAGCGCATATTTGCTGGGAGTAAGGGCGCCCTCTGTTTGCAAGGTGCACCTGCTGCCAAGTCCATGTTGTGGCTTGAGATGCAGAGTCAGTTGTCCTCAAAAAGAAATTTGGTGGTCAGATCTCTGCCTTCTCTAATCATTGTGCTATAATACGTTAGATTTATAGTTAATACTTTTGGCCCTTAGCAGTAATGGTCCATGTGAACGTTTTTTTTTTTTTTTAGTACTGGTGGTGGAAAAAAGTTGTAAGCACTGTCTACACTGACAGTAATGATTGTGACACAATATAAAAAATGTTCCAGCAGCTGCATATTGGAGGTCATAGTACCTTCTTATCCTAACAGAGCACTTGTCTCTCAGACTGATGGCTTACTTGTATTTCCTAAAGTTTTCAAAAGCAGAATGGGAGACAGGACCTCCAGCTATTGGGCCCTTTCCTTTCAAACCAACTTCCAGTTCTTATTCAGGAAAAAGACACCCTCTCTGACTTTAGGATTAGTCTTCAAACTTTCCAACTTCCCTTTAATAATTAGGGCATGAGCTTATAATCAGGGCAGTTGATTTAAAAACATTCTCTGTTTCACTTATGCTACTATATGCTAAGGCTACTGATGCAGCCTTAGCATATAGTAAAACCCCATGATACACTGAGGTTTTCCTCTCCTTTGTCCTCTATTTAATGCACACATGTTTCTCTATTTCCTGAAAATTTGTAGTTTTTTTTTTTCTTGTTCCTTTTCATTTGTTCTGCTTTGTTTTAGGTTTTTCCTGTCTTTTTTCACTGCCTAACCAATCAATGTTTATGGCTGATTTAAGGTATTCGTATCGAATTGTGTTCCAGGTCCTGGAGGACAGAATCATCACTTTTGTGAAAAATGAACTGAAGAAAATCCAGAAGCTTCTAAACTCTGATTACCCAGAACAAGAGAGTCTAAAGCAGGGTGAGGAGAGCAGCATCAGAGAGGCTTTTGTGAACATCACACTAGACTTCCTGAGGAAAATGAAGCATGATGAACTTGCTGACCGTATAAAGACCAGTAAGAGGATTTCTCTGAGTTTTTAAGAAGCTGGCTAAATTTGATTTTTTTTTTTTTTTAAATAGAAGTGATAGACTAATGTGTAATCAAAACGTGCATTTGATTTTTCCATGAATGATTATTTTTATCCATTGTTTATTTTAGAAACTTTCATTAGGGATGCCCATTGGAGCCAGGTTGAACTCAAATCTAAGCTGCAGAAGAAGTTCCGGTGTGTGTTTGAGGGGATCGCTAAAGCAGGCAACCCAACCCTTCTGAATGAGATCTACACAGAGCTCTACATCACAGAGGGAGGGACTGCAGAGGTCAATGATGAACATGAGGTCAGACAGATTGAAACAGCATCCTGGAAACCAGACAGAGAAGAAACAACAATCAGACAAGAAGACCTCTTTAAAGCCCAACCTGGAAGAGATGAACCAATCAGAACAGTGCTGACAAAGGGAGTGGCTGGCATTGGGAAAACAGTCTTAACAAAGAAATACACCCTGGACTGGGCTGAAGACAAAGCCAACCAGGACATCGAGTTCATATTTCCATTCACTTTCAGAGAGCTGAATGTGCTGAAAGAGGAAAAGTTCAGCCTGGTGGAACTTGTTCATCACTTCTTTATTGAAACCAAAGAAGCAGGAATCTGCAGCTTTGATAAATTCCAGGTTCTGTTCATCTTTGATGGTCTAGATGAGTGTCGACTTCCTCTGGACTTCCACAAAACTAAAATCCTAACTGACCCTAGAAAGTCCACCTCAGTGGATGTGCTGCTGACCAACCTCATCAGAGGGAAACTGCTTCCCTCTGCTCGCCTCTGGATAACCACACGGCCTGCAGCAGCCAATCAGATCCCTGCTGACTGTGTTGACATGGTGACAGAGGTCAGAGGGTTCACTGACCCACAGAAGGAGGAGTACTTCAAGAAGAGATTCAGAGATAAGATGCAGGCCAGCAGGATCATCTCCCACATCAAGACATCACGAAGCCTCCACATCATGTGCCACATCCCAGTCTTCTGCTGGATCACTGCTACAGTTCTGGAGGATGTGCTGAAACTCAGAAAGGGAGGACAGCTACCCAAGACCCTGACTGAGATGTACATCCACTTCCTGGTGGTTCAGGCCAAATTAAATAAAGTCAAGTATGATGGAGGAGCTGAGACAGATCCACACTGGAGTCCAGAGAGCAGGAAGATGATTAAGTCTCTGGGAAAACTGTCTTTTGATCAGCTGCAGAAAGGAAACCTGATCTTCTATGAATCAGACCTGACAGAGTGTGACATCGACATCAGAGCAGCCTCAGTGTACTCAGGAGTGTTCACACAGATCTTTAAAGAGGAGAGAGGACTGTACCAGGACAAGGTGTTCTGCTTCATCCATCTGAGTGTTCAGGAGTTTCTGGCTGCTCTTCATGTCCATCTGACCTTCATCAACTCTGGAATCAATCTGCTGGAAGAGGAACAAACAATCTCAAAGTGGCGTAATTCCCATAACAAACCAAACCTACGATCTCTCCACCAGAGTGCTGTGAACAAGGCCTTGCAGAGTCCAAATGGGCACCTGGACTTGTTCCTCCGTTTCCTCCTGGGTCTGTCACCACATACCAGTCAGAGTCTCCTACAAGGCCTGCTGCCACAGACAGAAAGTAGCTCACAGACCAATCAGGAAACAGTCCAGTTCATCAAGAAGAAGCTCAGTAAAAATCTGTCTACAGATAAGAGCATCAATCTGCTCCACTGTCTTAATGAACTGAATGATTGTTCTCTAGTGGAGGAGATCCAACAGTCCCTGAGTTCAGGAAGTCTCTCCACAGATAAAGTGTCTCCTGCTCAGTGGTCAGCTCTGGTCTTCATCTTACTGTCATCCCAAGAAGATATGGGTGTGTTTGACCTGAAGAAATACTCTGCTTCAGAGGAGGCTCTTCTGAGGCTGCTGCCAGTGGTCAAAGCCTCCAAGAAAGCTCTGTGAGTAAATATCTTGCCTATACTTTTTTCTTTAAATGCCGATTCTTGATTTTTGGCTTAGTGTGTTGTCAATTACAACACACTAAGCCAGTCTTAAAGATTCATGAATATCTTTAAAAATAATGGTGGTGGCTGGCAAGCTGCAAATACCTTACTGGTAGTGAAATTGATTACACTTCGAGAAGGTACAGCAAAAGATGTACTTTGTATGACATCTGAAGACATTCAACCAGCCAAAGTCGCCTATAGTGCACTCTTCCGTCACTCTATCTTCAACTCTTCCTGACTAAGTGTTATGGTGCTGTCACTGCCAAGAATATGGACACTTTGCACCCTGTGAATTATTTTGCTGAGAAGGTGATTAGGTTCAGTCTACCTTCCCTTCAAGACCCCAAGATTCAAGAAATGTATCAGTATATACACTGCAAAACACAAGTGGTTACACATAGCAATGAAATTCTTACTTTGTGAGTTTCCTTCACACGTCTAAATAAACAACTAACTAAAATAAGGAATAAACTTAACTCTGAGCATAGAAAATATTAAAGTAAAACAAGTGCTTATGTAGCACTTGTAGCTTATGTAGCTTATGTATGGGTGTAGTCAGAATTTAAAGTGTAACACTGTCACAGTGGTAAGATATTCAGTATATGCAATATTAAACTTGTTTATATTGTATTAAGTTGTATTATATTGTATAAATGGCTTGTTGAAAAAAGCCATTTTAGCTCCTGCTGATCAAACCAAATTACTACTATTTAACACTAAAACGTTTGGCCCTTCATTTATTAAAATTTAGACAGAATAAATGTTGCTTTTACTAACAATCTTTAAATTTTAAGTTCTTAAATAAAATATGATGAGATATTCTGTTGTGTGTATGTTCAACAACTAAAGCGATTTACTTTGATTAAAAATATTGTCTTTCAGACTGGGCAGCTGTAACCTTTCAAACAGAAGTTGTGAAGCTCTTTCCTCACTGCTGTCCAGCTCCCAGTCCTCTACTCTGAGAGAGCTGGACCTGAGCAACAATGACCTGCAGGATTCAGGCGTGAAGCTTCTGTCTGAAGGACTGAAGAGTCCACACTGTGCTCTGGAAACTCTCAGGTGAGATCAAGTGTTATATCTTCACTCCGGGTTACTAGTATAACAATGATACTCGGACC
>NW_005189302.1:0-3325 GCF_000239375.1 Pundamilia nyererei
GAGCACTAAGGGGAGCTTGAGATATTTGGCTAGAATAAGCCCTGGGGCTAAAGCTGGATCAGTTAGAACCAGATCATACTGGGAATCTCTTAATCCTTTGATCATATTTTGATCAACAAAAATATTTTTCAAAGCATCATACCAAAGTGAATGGCCACGAGAAAGCATAGACATTAAACCCTTGGTGAGTTTGAAGAAAGCCAATGGTCCTCCCTCTCTTTGCACCTACAAAACAGTGCATGACAAAAAGTTGTCAAGAACTTCTCTTATCTCATGAATCAGTAGGGATTAAAATATATAGATTATATACCTGTATCTGCTCCTGTAGGAACACATCTAAATACTGCTCATAATCTAGAGCCATTTCAATTGTAATGGATGTGTATAGATCAGACTTTTCAGGGATGTACCAGCTCCTGGAGGTCCTGATCACAGTGAGATTGTGTCCCCTAGCATGAAGTTCTTCTACCAAGAGTTTCATATTGAGCCAGTGGCTGCCATCTACAGGAACCACAAGAATACTTCCTCCATTGCATTGTGGTGTATATGAAATCAGGAATACACTGAGGAAAACTAGCATCCCACAGGCATGATGGGATGTCATGGTTCCTATAATATCAGAGAGAAATAATGACCCCAGTGACCTCAAATGATATCAAGTAATCACAATGTAAAGAATCAGTTTATGCTCTTTAACCAAACATGTAAAACTGCACATTATATACTTGCAAGCACTGGAAGATTTCCATTTGCCTGTTATCCAAATAGTCACCAAACTTAAAGGATAGTGTTTTAGGAAATTCCTTACCTGTGGTTGTAAGAGACAACAGCTGTCTAGCTTGCCCATAGACTGTTCTTTGAAACCATTCTGGCTTATCCAATTCTTGTGTGAGCAATACACCTTTTACTCATAAAGCAGTTACATCCATCACATATAACATAATGGTGGCATGAATATTCATTTATTCTTTTTCATATTTTTATTACTTAATATGCCATTTTTCAACTTTTTGCTTCATAATTGAATTAATTTCATGTTTTAGTTTGTAATCACTTACCTTATTCCAAATAGACTCCTTTTGGGGGGATTTGGGGTTCTTTCCTACCCAGGTAGTCTTTCAGTTCAACATAATACAAGTACCATTCTTTATAACCCTTAATTTTGGTTCAGGAGTAAACAGGCAGTTTCAGTGTGTGTGTGTGTGTGTGTGTGTGTAACTGAGTGGAAGAGAGGAGCTTTACATCCACTGACATGCACATTAATGAGTAAAAAATACATTTAGTCAGTTTCTCAATTTCAGCACAGCTGTTATATTTAACTCTTCATGTTCAAGGTACTAGCTTGTCATTGTTTAGGAAAATTTGGACCCAAAATAGGTTTGAATAAACACAAACAAACCGTTATTCTGATCAGGCAGCAAATCCAGGTAGCTGACGCCAACAAAGACCTAAGGAAAACTGAGGGCTTAAATACATATCAGGTAATCGGGGAATAAGACACAGCCGGGGAAATAAAGGTGCAGGTGAACTGGATCAATTAACGAGCAAGAGGGGAAGCAAAACTGAACACAAAACACGAGACGAAGGACTGTCAAAATAAAACAAGAAGTAATGTGCACACTGAGACTCAGACAAAGACACATTATCTTGACACTAGGACAGGTGATAAACAGATGTGGAGACACATGACAGACTGGGGAGACAAAACACATTTTAGAGAGACAACAGGGGAAAAAGCAAACAAGAAGCACAACCTAGAAACATGAGCAAGTAAAACATGTCATAATTCCAAAGGAAGAAAAAGTCCAAACAAACTCAAAAACCACGGTCAAATGACAGAATCTAATTAACCATTTCATAATTGTCTTTTATGCCAAAATAAATGGACATTTATATAAAAGAAGAAAGTTTTTTTGAATTGGAAGTTTCCAGAAATGTCTAATCGCTTTCAGAATTACAGTTTGAACAAAGCTCCAATCAGCACTTGTATAAATGGGTGAGTGCTCTATAAACCACTTTGAGTACTGGGGTGGAGTACTACACTACACAAGAACCAGTCCATTTACAATAACCATGGTGATACATGCATGCGGCCCAGGACACGTTAGATTACATATCAATGATCCCCATTAAATTTTTCACCTGGTCCAACTCACCACTACCTAGCCATGAGCCCTGGATGGGCTGGACATGCTCAGATGTATAATGAAGCTCTCCTGGGAGATCTTTTTGAAAACTTTGAAAGAATTCTGAGGAAACTGAGTCCAATTGGAACATGTTCAACATGTTCAACACATGCACTGCTGACACACGTATACAGAGCCTCAGCTGCAAGGTGTTTGGGAGCTGTTATACAGGTAATGCCCAACAATTGAACTACCTCTGGCACTTTAATTCAGTAATAGTGCATAATATACTGTTTCAACATGTAGTGGACTTAAAATGTAGTGGAGTAGTAAAAAAAATAGCAATGGGATGTACTGTGATGTGGCTTGAGAGCATGTATGGCAACATTTTGAGCTTTTCTCTTTCAATAAAGTATTACACATAAAAGCATATGAATAATGAAATATATTAATATTAAAATAGTAACACATTCCACCCACAAGTTGTTAGAATGCTGAATTGCTGATTAGGATATGTACAGAACTGCACCTAGGACTGTCTGGCAGTGTTTTAGTTTTAATTATTTATTATTACTGTCACGTGCACTTTAACCACTGGTTGATGTATATGGAGACTGCAGTGAGAGACTATTGTACAGCTTTGTGTCTTGGGATGTGTGTGTGTTATATGTAGGGGAAAGCGTTTTTGTATGATGTTTTTTTGTGTGTGTGTTGGAGAAACGCCCTTTCATTTTGCCTGCACTATGGTTGCATGCAGAGCAAACTGGCAGTAAAGCTTCATTTGATTTAATATAGTATAGCAATTCAAGATAAATAAAAGGGCTTCATTGCATATTTTAATATTCTTGTAAGTATGTAGTGGTTTTGTGCTCACAAGAAATAATGATATTGTACACACCACAGATAGGAAGTCTATAGGAAACCATTTATATGCGTTTCATATATACGACCAGGGTTGTACAAATAGGAAATGTAAGATTTCTTCAGGTTGTAGTTACATAACATATCATTATACAGTGGGTTTTGTCAATTAAATGTGATGGTTAGGCGTACATAAACCCTCCAATAGCAACAACGTTTTTGCCAATACTGTAAAAATTATGATTTGATTTTTAACATGTGATGCACCAAGCAAAAAGCCAGAAAAACAATCCCAGCTGTGCTTTAAAGAAACAAAGCAATAACAGAATCAACAAACA
>NW_005189302.1:4145-5110 GCF_000239375.1 Pundamilia nyererei
GGTCTCCTTTATGCTTCCAGATCACCTGGTAAGAAAAAACAAAAAAAAAGATTTCCCCATTAGCCCTGAGACTTTACAAAACACTTAACAAAACTACACAGAATTAACTTTGATGCAAATTCAGACTAAAATCTTAATGTTAATGAGTTTTGAGTAACTTTTCCGGGAGTTACATGATGGGATCACTGAAGTGTCATTTGCTGTTCCTTTCGATGTTGAGGCTGCTTACAGTAGTTAAAACGTCAAGACATCAAAAGCAAGTATGTTTACAACCTAATGCAAAAACAATATACGTCAAAGGAACTCTATGGGAGGGACACCTTACCTAATTCAAGTTACAGAAAAGAACCTCTTGTTAGTGTTTATTCTATTTTTTTCTTTTGGAGCATTTCTATGCTAAGTGTGACTCTCTCTTTCTTTATTTGTACTAACAGTCTAACCAAGGTATCTGTCCTAAATCTTGCTTGTGTTTTTTTTTTTTAAGTGTAACTCTAATATTATTTTATTGGTAACCTGTGCCAGCATTAAATATACTATCTTTTTTGTGTAGACTCTTACAGACTATAAATTTAGCCTTCCTGACTAATAACATACCACTCCATCCTCTCATAAATTTACATACACTTCTGGCTCCAAAATGCACCGCAATACTAAACTGTGGTTTCTGAATGGCAATACACAAACAATGGCATCTTTCACAGTGTATCTATTGGCTGATATGGACAAATTAAAATACTATAGGTTAACAATCCAAAACGCAGTAGTGGAAGTATGAATCTTTGACTTTTTGTTACCTTCTGGGGCATCTTGGCAAAGACACCGGCAACTTCCTCTGTAACCTCTTTGGGCAAAGCATCGACATAAGTTCCCAGACTCATGATGATCACTCCATGTTGCCCGGCACTCTGAACAAACTCCTCCAGCTCTGCTGGCAGAGGCTGAGCTGGTTTGCACTGAAATCCTCC
>NW_005189302.1:6218-7855 GCF_000239375.1 Pundamilia nyererei
GTTGAGAGATCCAACTACTGTCTAGCCTGCCCACAGAAAGACTGTTCTTGAAATCTAGTCCAGTTTGCCTAACTCTCTGAATCTGAAGTTCAAACTCCAGATTCAGAGGTTCTTTCACTTGTAAATGAGTTACCTGCATCACAAATAATTTTACAATTTTTCAAATTTTTTCATAATTTTATGACTTCATGTTATTTGTCACGTTTTTATTTGTTTCCTAATTAAATTCATTCTTTTCCTGTTTTATTTTGTAAACATCTTCTCCCTAATTGACTTCCTTTTGGGTTTTTTCTTCTTTTTTTTGTTCAATCATCCAATTAGTTATTATAGTTATTTTACAGAGATCAGTTAAGTTAATAATAAAATGTATCTTTCAGCTCAATGTAACATACATGTTTTATAACCCTTGATTTTGGTTCATGTGTAAACAGGCGCCTTCAGTGTTGGTAGGTGTAAATATTATTGACCTCCTGCCCACTTTCTCCTTTTCAGAAGAGTTCAGAAAGTAGACCACAGGAAATGTACATTGACCGCGGATTCACTGACTTGCACATTAATGAGTGTCTGAGAGAAAAAATACGGCATTTGGTTGTTTTTTCTCAATTTCAGCACAAGTGTTATCTTTAATTTAGCATGTTAAAGGCAGTATCTGGTCAACCATTTCATACTTGTTTTCTATGCCAACAGCAATGGTCATTTATATAAAAGAGTTATAAGATTTTAGATAGTTCTGATCTCTTTCATCATTATAGTGTCAACATAGCTCTGACCAGAGGTCACATAATAAAAAGCTAATGATAATGTTAGCCACACTAGTTGCACTGTGTAGTAACAGTAAACATTTTCCTGTTCTGATATTTTTAAAGAAAATCCCCATTATATTTCTCAGTTGTAATATGTGATATCCTGTGGTCTTATCAATAAATACGGGGTTTGAATAAATAACTTCCAGGTTATTTATTATCTACAAGTGTTGCAAAATTCCTTTTTAAGTTGTATTTCTTGTGTTTTCCTTATTCTAGTTATTGTTCTCATTTTCTTTCTTTCTCTTTTCCCCTGTTATCTGCCTGAGTTGCTCTGTTTTTGGATTTCTGTGTCAAACACAGTTTACTAGGTGCAGGATCTAGCTTGTGCTACTGAAGAGGAGGTGGCAGGAAGGGAGTGGCGTTTTTTTAAGTGGAAGCTAATTTCAAATTCAGCATTTCTTTCAGTTCAATAAACATCAGCAAACACACAGTTTTGGCAGTTTGTCATACATTTTGGTGATCAGAGAGGGGTAATCCAATTGCTATTGCAAAAAAGTAATTAGATTACTGTTACTTTCCCGTAAGCACACTGTGTTACTGCGTTACTAAACCCTTATTTTGTTTGTGAGAGTGTTTCATGGCAATGACGTACAAGCGTAGGACATCCTTGGCAGCAACAGACGTGTGCAGATCAACAATGGATAATATGAAATGAGGGAGAGAGTACGACCATGCAGCATTTAAAGCTTGGAAGTACTTACATTACTTTGAGTTTGATTCCGTAAAAAGTGACAAAAATATTAGCATCTGCTGTACACTCTGCGTGGGAAGAAAACTTATTTCTACAGCGGAAAATTAAACTTCAAATCTGAGCAAGCACCTAGCACGCTG
>NW_005189303.1:0-1279 GCF_000239375.1 Pundamilia nyererei
TGGATACACCATAATAACATGGGACTGGTTGGTGATATTAAAGTCCTGTTTGTGGCACATTAGTATATGTGAGGGGGCAAACTCCTCAAGATGGGTGGTGACCATGGTGGCCATTTAGAAGTCGGCCATCTTGGATACAACTTTTGTTTTTTCAACAGGAAGAGGGTCATGTGACACATCAAAGTTATTGGTAATGTCACAAGAAAAACAATGGTGTGCTTGGTTTCAATGTAACTTTATTGATTGATATTGATCAATATTGTCTATATGGACAGCAATTCCCCCCCCCCAAAAAGTGCACATATAAAACTGCAGTGTTAAGCAATGCGGTTGAAAAATTTGTCACAAGAACAACAATGGTGTGCTTGGTTTCAACGTAACTTTATTCTTTCATGAGTTATTTACAAGTTTCTCTTTGTTCACAGCCATTGACATGTCGAAGAGGTTAACACGTGAGGATCGAAATCGTGTTGATATCTGGTGAACGCAGTAACCGGGTCATTGCAGCAGATTTCAATGTAAGACACCCCACGAGACCACCCATCTCCCATGCTACAGTCAGCAAACTGCAAGTTTCGTTACACTGGTTCAGTGTTGGATTTGCCAAAATGTGGGCACAAGAAAATGTCTGTGAAGGTTCTCAGTCATCCAGGTCATCGTAGTCTAAGGAGCTTGGAAAGAAAAGCGTCTGGACTTCTTTAAGTTCCTTGAAGACGTTTCACCTCTCATCCGAGAAGCTTCTTCAGTTCTAAGGTCAAATGGTGGAGAGTCCCAGATTTAAACCCAGAAGGAGTTTCCCCCCACAGAGGGACAAAAGGACCCCTGATGATCCTCTACCTAATCACATGAGCCAAGGTGTGAAAAAACCCGAAACCGTGGCTGATTGAAAGAACTCTGTGAAAACAGGTGTGGGTCACAAACTCTGTGATCAAGGCATTCCTTTGTCCCCCTCCCCAGCCTCTCGAGGTTCTGGGGGGAGGCTGTAGTATTTTATCACAGGCACATCCCTTGTGAAGGTTTGTTTGATATTTGGTAAGCTTCCTGCCCTTTTTATGGTTTCACTGTGTTGTGTAAGGTGAACCAATACAGGAATTGAACCATATATTGGGTGTGGGGGAGATTACCCCCTTTATGACCAAGGATGTTGTTAGAAACAGTTGTGATCAGGAGGTCACACAAACGCACCCCCATGACACACACACACATTCTCACATACACACACGCACAAGTTCTTGCACATGCTTACACACACACACACACACACACACACACACACACA
>NW_005189303.1:2747-4191 GCF_000239375.1 Pundamilia nyererei
GGACATTGGTCAGTGGTTGTTGATCAATGGTCATGAGAATTTGCATAATTAAGATTAAGGAACTGCCCTCCCAGCCCATTGCTCCTTCAGTGGGCTGGTTTCAGTCATTATGCAAATGTCCTGTTTATAAGATTGAAACCTGCAGTCAGCTGAGACTGAAGACGTCACCTGATGATGACGAAACGTCTCTCCCACAAAACGCTACGTCCAGATGAACAGAATCAACTTTTGGAGATCATGTGGAGACATTGCCAGGGTGACCAAAGTAAAGACCAAATCACTTCTGGGATTCAGTATCGCTGAACTCAACAGATTCTACCAAAATCCAAAAGGTAGCTGCTGATTTTAATCTGGGCAGCGTATGACACACAGACTGCAGTAACACAAGTATCTTTGATAACTCTCTCAACTCTGTATAACACTGCTTAACCCCCCACGCTCTTATTCTGAAAGTTTATTTTCTCCTAACCAGCAGGTCATTAGAGACTTGCTGAAGGCAGTCAATCATATTTCTCTGCCATTTACTTAAAAGCAGCACTCAGGAAGAATCTGGTCCTGGTCTTTATCACAGTTTGAGGTTTTTCTGAACCAGTCATGCCTCGTGAGCTCTCTGTGGTTCTGAAAGTCGGGCTACCTGTCGACCTGTTTAGCTGTTTATGAGATTCTCAGCCTGTCCTGATATTTGTGTGCAGGTTCAGAGTGCTGCAGTCCAGAGCGTCACCATCAAGATTATCGGGATCATAAGAGCCAGCGCGATGCAGACTGAGCTGGAGGCGGAGCTCAGCCATACAAATAAGGTGCAGCAGTTTGAGGTGGCTTCGTCCCTGCTGGCAGGAGCGTTGGGTGTCAGCCTGGGGGAGGCTTTGAGGACAGGCTGCTAGATAAAATGTCCTTTCTCAGCAGATTTGGCAATCAAAGAAAACAAGATCATGAAAATGAAATCCATCAGATAGAAGCAAAGATGGCGTCCACTGTTCAGGCTGGGCTGCAGCCACATGATTCATCTATTTTTACAAAAGTTGTTTTTTAACTGAATATTTTTAATATGATTCCTTAAATCTGTCATTTAACTTAGAGGACATTTCTGATTATATGATGTCAGTTATTCTTTCTGTCTGTGTGTAACCAACTTTAAGGTATAAAGGTGAATTACAGTGCAATAATTACTCGGGCTCGTAATAAGACCCTGGCCAGAATCAGAAGACACCAAATTCGTTTGGAGCCAAAGTATTGAGCAGCAATAATGATCTGGACACAATAATGATCTGGACACAAGGTTAACTTTTGAGTAGCCACTAGGGATGGGTATCGTTTAGGTTTTATCCGATACCGGTGCCAAATCGGTACTTTTGAAACGGTGCCGGTGCTTAAACGGTGCTCAAACCGGTGCTTAAAGAATGGAGAACACAAAATTGGTCCAAAAACCTCTCATGTTCAGCTGGTT
>NW_005189303.1:5661-7854 GCF_000239375.1 Pundamilia nyererei
AAGTAACCATTGACATTCAAAATACAATACACCATAACAAATTCAGAACTATGTGCAAATAAGCAACAAAATATACATGTGAGTTCAGTTCAGAGGCATTAAAGCAGTGTGCTTAATTTCTCCACACTATAGGCCTATTCGTGAGAGAGAAATGCACTAAAAATTACCCTCTAGATTACTTTAAACTCGCAGTGAACTGACAAAAATTAGCTTTAGAGCAGCTAAGAACATGTTGCTCACCGTTGCTCTGTTTCACAAAAGCCCAACACACACTGGCGTTGGAATTGCAGCAGCTCTCCGGATGAAAGGTGAGTGGTTAGCCTGTGAGACACCGAGCTAGCATTAGCATGATCGCGACGGTAAGTCTCTACAAGTTTTTTTCCCATCAGAATAACACTCGTCTTACCGACGTTGCCTCTCTCCTTCATCCAGCCACTCGACTCCGGACTTCCAGCAGGTAAGTAGGCTGGCTTTCCTTCCTCTCAATCCTGAGTTTTTCCTCTCTTTTGTCCGTGGATTTCTCGGTTTGAGTAGCAGATGCCTCCACTCCTCTTGCTGAGATGAGAAAACCCGGGAGAACCATGCACCTTCACCTCACTTCCTGGCTGACAGGGTCAATGCGGCCTGGGTAGGCTCTGATTGGTCGCTGAGCAAGGTGCATTCAATGGTCATAGAAAATATGACGTTTTGTTGATGTGGACAGTTAATATAAAGAGAATAAATATGATTTTTTTTCATCTGGGCTACATGTGTTTCTTGCAAATGATTTTTTTTGGTTTATTTTCTGGTTTGAGCAGAATATTCATAATCATCATCAGTCCTGGAAGCTCAGGGATTCCTGTGACTACATCACCTGGTGTTGGGAACGTATCCATTGGAATAAAAAGTCAAATCTGCCTCCTGAGAAGCAGCTGAGAGCATGGAGAGGACCAGTCATTATATGAAACTTAAATGTATCAAGGTACTTCATGGCTGACAGTTTATGCAGTTTAAATATTTCAGTACTATGGTACTTTATGTATTTTGGCTAAAAATATTTGGTTCTTTACTTCTTATGATTTTGAAGACTTTAAATTAAACTTTAAACACAGATGAAGCTACTCGGGAGCATATAAATCATTAAAATCATATTTTTAATACAAATTCTTACACAGCTGTAATGCATCCATATGAAGGCATCTACTTCAGCCTGAAAATCAAAGCCAGTCTTTCTTTAATGCATTTTTTCTGATTAAATGTTCTGATTTTGTCTGATTGCAACTTGTTGTCAGATTTATTATCGTTGGAAAGTGTACACTTAACCTCCTAAGACCCGAACTCTTTCATGGCATGCACTTTTAATTTCTCTTTGCTTTTTGGATTGACTGGGACTTGATGAATGTAAAAACAAAGAACCAGATTACCAGATTTTCTTTACCTGATTTTTGTTTCTGATAAAAACGAGGTCCACATATGAACCATTCATTTTAAATTTCGATTGAACAGTAGCTGTATAATGTCCTCGTAAGTGGATATCAGGCCCTTGTAGAGCAAGATTTAGTATTTTGGTCTAGACAACCCAAAATGTGATGTCCACATATGTGGACGCAGGTCCTAGGAGGTTAAACAAGTTTTAAAGGTCTTCTTGTGCAGAAATAATAAGACGAAGCTCCAGCTGTTCATACTCTGCATGCAGTGTTAGAGCAGAACTCCTCAAACAACTTGTCCGGTTTTTCTCATTTTTGTTCCAGACAGTTTCTCACATCTAGCACATTCAATTTAATTGAAGTGTTTAACGTTTAGCATCTAACAGTATATTTATGATGTACTTCTGTCACACTAACATCACCTGCTGCTTTGCCTCGACCCTCCGTTCCAGACTAACATACGAGGGGTCATAGAGTAATCTCGTATCTGCCTCGTGCTGCTCGTCACTCGGGCAGTCTGGTGCATTGAAGGGTGCAGAACTTTACTTACGGTGGTACCTGCCAGCTGTAATGATCTAGGGAGCTTCTAGCAGAGATGTACACTCTAAGAAATGACACACTGATGTTGGTAGCATTATGTAAATGCTTCATGTTAAAACTAATGCCACCAATTGATTTTTAACTTTAAACACAAGTATGTTGTTTTGAATTTAATTAACAACATAATATTTCAATACAACAAAATGCAGTAAATTAAATCCAACGTAAAAAGTTCATTTAAAATGAA
>NW_005189304.1:0-1745 GCF_000239375.1 Pundamilia nyererei
AGTATAGTCAAACCCCACCTAAAAACAGCCGCATCAGGCATAGTGTCTGATGTCATATCCAACATAACCAAGCCCACAGCCACTAAGCAGGACGGTAACGGGGTGTATGTGTATACGCCCTGTACTTCAAAGACCCCACCCACAGCGCGCACTATGTCTAAAAAGCGTAAAACCACAAAACCAGGCAGAAGATCCAACAAACAGACACCGTCGCGCGGAGTGAAAAGACCCCAAACTAGGCGTTCAAAAACTACAGCGTTTGACATATTCTAAATGGCACTGTTACACAATCTGGAAGCTGACGAAGGACATTCAGGCAATGTATCGTTAACTAAAACCGAGAACGTTAGGCTTGAAACCCGTTTCAGAAACCCACTACCCCGCACAATGAACATCTTGTGTTATTCCGTGTTTGATTCAGTCATTGAAATAACATGAGACAGGTGCTCTTGGATCACTACTGAGGCAACAAAGACGGTCATGAACACTATAGAACTAACATCTGTGATGGGCAGGATTATCCATCAGCAATAAAGGTGTTTCTTCTAAAAAACTGTTCCACTATTCAGGAAAACAAGTGCAGAATAACTTCTCCATCACATGCGGTCAACTTTGTGTATTTTTTTTATTTCATATACAAAATTGTGTGTCTACATGTGCTCAACATGTATTCTACTAATTTAACTTGTAACGATGCTACGGCGTGTCGCTTTGTCAACAACATACAACCCGTAGCAGTGTGTAGTGATCATGTGTGTGCAACAAGGTTACTGATGTGTACTACCGGTTATAATAAAAGACGATATGAGAGCATGATTTAATCGAGTCAATGGTATTTATTATCAAAATTGTCACATATATTATTATACAGTCACATCACACATGCTTCAAGAGTAATAAAGAAATCAAACATTATACAATGATATTAATAGAAAAACTGTGATAAAAGAAAACAATCTAACAGTGAAAAAAAATACAGTAGAAAAACAACAAACAGTCAATATTTTAGGCAGAAAAACAATAACAACATTGCAGCTATGATAAGAAATAGTCTGAATTCAAAAATCCAACCACTCGATAGGACCACCCTTTATTTTTTTTATTCTTTATTTTTTTCTTTAATGTACTATCACGCAGTGAGACGCCCGGTGTTCTTTTTAGGCGTGTGTTTTAAAAAACCAGAGTCTTCAGTCAGTGTGTGATCTGTTTTATACAAGGCAATGGTCTTACGTACGCCGGTATTGGATATGGCCGATAACGGTATGTTTAAATCTGAAACAGCTTTTAAAAACTCTGTCCAACCTATAGGTCTGAAACCTTCAGAAGGTGTGTGTGTAGTTGTGACGGCTTTAATCAGATCATAAATGTGTGAACCCGGTATGGTGTGTTTATCAACAACAATTTCGCCTTTGTCGTTGTAAGAAACCGTGTTTGGCGAACGGTTCAGAGCTGATAGAATGAGTTCTGCGTTCCTCCTACTCCTTTTAGGCATGTGTGTCAAAAAACTCTCTGCAATAAAATCCTTCACCCCAGCATCGCTATAAACAGGAGGCGTGTCTGTAGGAGGGGTTTGCACATCTGTGTTAAGCTGTTCCGGTAGGGATGAAGACAATACACTCTTTTCACGGGCCCCTTGTCTCACAAGTGTTAGGAATCTTTGGAGAATATCACCATATTTTTTTAGCTTTCTCATACACATCTATGTCTGATTCATGTAACACATGAAGCATCTCCTTGTCCAAGTC
>NW_005189304.1:3619-4938 GCF_000239375.1 Pundamilia nyererei
GAGGCCTCCTGTTTAAGTTTTAGAAAGGCTTTCACATAGTCTTTAAACAATGTGTCAGTCTTGTTGGGGAAATGCCACACCTCATCAATAGAAACAAGCTTGTATCCTTGCTCAACAGCTTTTTCAAGCTCAAATGAGACCCATGTACCTTTCAACACCCGTTCACTGTCACTGTGCCCGCAGGCAGTGAGCTGATTCTGGTCTTCAGCGCACATGCTGCAGAGTGGAAACATCAGTTTACCGTGGCACCTGTAGGGAAGGACGGGGTGAAAAAGCCCTCTTGGTGGCAGTACTGTGCATTTAACAAAGCCGAAATAATTTTCTAGCCTGTCAAAGTTGCTGTAAATGATTTGAGGTTGTCCTACAGGATAATCTTTTTTAGATTGCACTGTGGGATAGAGGCTGGTGAAGTCGTAGTAAAATATTTTTTCATCACACGCAGCCTTGTGGTACAGTTTTAGAGCATTTGTGCGACCACCAAAAATGGCGTCTCGGGGATTTAGGCGTTCTGGCCTTCTGTATGTGTGCATGAAAGCCACAACTGCAGGGTCTGTCTGTTTCAGGGCAGCCCATTCACACTCCCACATCACAACAACGGTCAAATGGTATTGCGATCTCAGTGCATCCACTTTGTCACAAAACATACAGTGCAGCACTCCATAGGATGCTTTGCTGACAGGATTAACTTCACTCTCGGGGTAGCATTTAACACATCCGTGGTGAAAACATCCTGCAAATTCGTAAGCCGTGTTAGTTGTGGGGTCAAAACCGTCCACAAAATACAGTCCAACCCTATGCTCGCCTCCTCTGAGAGCGTGTTTTATCACTGTGTTGTTTGTGTGGGTCACATATTGAAGCCATTCAATAGAGACGTTTGAAAACGTCTTATTCTGCTCAACGTATGCACCATCATACGTGAGAGCGAGCGTGTCTCTAGGCAGAAACAGTGTTTTATACACACCCATACTGAATGCAGCCAGGGTGGTGTGCATGAATGGATCAACCTGTGTACAATCCAGCAGCGTGTCACGATAAATGATGCATGCTTTACGCAGGACGTCAACATCGTTAACACAGTAGCGCCTGAGTTCGGTCTGAAAATCAAAGGGTTTCTGTGAGGCGGTCTGGTACCATTCCATGAAGCTCACCTTATCACTTTCAGACATGCGCTCATAGCCGTAGAAGGAGGGGTTTGGGTATGGACCAACATAATACTCATTATCCCTAGTGTTGAATCTGTGTGGGAAATGACCCTTCTGCAGGTCTTGAAAACCTAAAGCAGAGGGTATTTTGGCAAGACCCATGGGCAAAAAGCTGAA
>NW_005189304.1:6942-7853 GCF_000239375.1 Pundamilia nyererei
GAGACAAGACAAGGACACAAGAGGCTAAGCAGGGAAGATAAGGGGAAGGAGGAGAGGAGAAAAGTGCGACCGCCTTCACCGAGAGCCAAGATTCCCTAAAATCAAGGCGCTCGCGCAGTTCTCGGGCATTGAAATTAGGTATCTCTCTGATGCTAAGCTGACTGTGACTGCCAGACCCAGACTGAACAAGGGGTCCGACAGCTGCAGCACCTGTTTTGTGAATGGATAACACTTAAGGTATTTCCATTGTTTGAGGGGCTGTGTGGTGATGTCTCAACAACAGCAGCCTCAGTATCTGCAGTAGTATCAGCAGCCAGATGAGCATGTGCGCTAGGTGCACAGACCCTATCAGGCATGACAGAAGCCCTGGTAATAAGGCAATCGTCGGCAGCTTGAGTAACAACAGTCCCTGCAACAGTAACACCAGTGGCTACAGGCAAATCCGAATGTGTTTCGGCTGGTTGATCAACAGCATCATCAGCAACGGGTTCAGAATGAGTTGGACAGGCGGGCTCATTAGACACACCGCTACATGCTGCAGCGAGACTACTAAGTGTTGCATGCAAGACTTGACAATTGCTTACTAATTGTGCAGCCGCATGGTTAAAAGCGTCAAAGTCAAACCATTTAGCTCGATTGGAGGTACCATCATTGTGTTTGAATAATTTACGGGGTGGATCCATGGTGTGGATTTTAAAAGTCACCTATTTAGAATGGTGGTATTTATGAGATGTAATACACCCGAGGTATTGGTTATTGTCTGGTGGATACTAGTTAAAACTCCCGCTATTTCTTGCAAGTTCCCCGGTACTGCTTCTTGATGTTGGTTGACTATAGCCGCTATTTCTTGCAAGTTCACTTGTACTGCTTGTTTATGTTCGTTAAGTTTAGCTGCTATTTCTTGAACATCC
>NW_005189305.1:0-1236 GCF_000239375.1 Pundamilia nyererei
TAATTATCCTTATTGCTGTTTTAGAGGAGCGGTGCTTCAAAGGATAGTTGCAGATTTCTGTCAGAATCTACAGATTATACAGAACAAATAAAATGTTCACGTTTCTCCAACGTTGTCTTCCCAACAGTTTCACTGACATCTACACGGGATGGCCAGGAAGCATTCGCGATGTCTTCTCGGGCGCTTCTCCGGCACTGATAATTGGTGTCTGTCTTGTGTCAGTGACGTAAAAGACGGATTTAATGCGACATGACCGTTCACACAGCAGTCGCTTTCTAAAACATCGGATATGTATCGGATTCAGTACCACATACGAAAGTGACCCAGATCGGATTTGAAAATATCGGATTTGCGCCGTTCACACTGTCAGACCATGATCGGATATGGGTCGCATAGGGTCAAAAAAATCGGATTTGATGCGCTTTCGCCTGCAGTGTGAACGTAGCCTTAATGATCTCCAGCCTTGTACTCGTCAACATTCTCACCTGAGTTAACAAGACGATTACTGAAATGATCTCAGCAGGTCCTTTAATGACGGCAATAAAATGCATTGGAAAGGTTTTTTGGGATTAAGTTAATTTTCATGGCAAAGAAGGACTATACAATTCATCTGATCACTCTTCATAACATTCTGGAGTATATGCAAATTGCTATTATAGAAACTTAAGAAGCAACTTTTCCAATTTCCAATATTTATGTGATTCTCAAAACTTTTGGCCACGACAGTAGAAAACCTGACACTAGGGAGTGAAGCCAACACTAACCAGAAAGTAAAAAAATGTATCTCAGCAGAGTCACTTGTTCAGTCTTGAAAGTGCTATTTTAACTCTGTTTTGGGAGTTAAAACATGAACTCTGGGAAAGTGTTAAATATTTTAACTATTTCAAAAATGTTGATTTAACTCTAGAGAGTGTGGAGCCAAATAAATCCTGAAAAAGTGTTGAAAATGACTCTGTGGGAGTTAATTTAACACTGGTGTTTTTGCTGACATATATATGTCATGGTCCTGGGTCGGTGACCCAGCGCTTTAAGTTTATTATTATCATTTTCTAGTTTATTATTATTATGATGATGATGATTATTGTTTGAGTTCTACGTGTTATATTCGGTCTGCCTCTGAGTCTTCGTCTGGATCTCTGTCTGTCTATGGTGTCACCCCGTCTGTTTGTGAATCTGTCTGTTCAGTTCAGCGTCTTGTCTGGTTCCCTGTGTCTGAGTTTCCTGTTTTATTGTGAA
>NW_005189305.1:2411-5494 GCF_000239375.1 Pundamilia nyererei
TATGTATATGTATATGTGTATGAAAATCAGATCAACCTAAAAGCAATAGTTAGAACCTATAGAGTTAATTCCGTTTATCTGGACATAACATTTTCAGACTTGGGCATCTAAATCATCCATTTAGATTTTTTCCGCTACATAACTAACACATTTAACGAATTAGTAACTTTTGAAGACTCACAAATGCTACTCCTATCCACACACAAGAGTACATGGAGTAATAAGGACGTATAAGAAAACGTTGCAGGAAAATAAATATTATTGATCAGTTGTTGTTTCAAGACAAACTGCCGGTTTTAGTAACAAGGAAGTAAATGATTTCTCTTTTAGTGCATTAAAATGATTGACAATATTTTTTTCTGAATGTGTCTCAAATACAAAGTCTTACAAGCGAGAAATAAACCTGTGTCTCGGAGATTTATAACATATTTAAACTCTCTATTACCTACCAGATGCAAATACTTCGCAACTTGTCCTCGCCATGGCTCCTCTGTCTCCGATTCAGAAAACTCGTACACATTCTAAAATTTGAGAATACAACAAAAGATATGTATATGTCTCGGCCTGTATTTAACCAAAATGCGAAAGTGCGTCATACCTCCATAAGCCCAGTTCTGAGTTCCATAAAAGGTCTGTACCTAAATTGAAGCGCTGCTATCACAATAAGTAATTTATTTAGTGTATCAACTATATTCTTCATTTTTCAGGAGAAATAACTTGGCTATTCAACCACTAGTTAGCTGAAGAAAAATAATATTTAGACTTCATCAACCGCGGAAGTAAAGAAGACAGCTAAGGGTTCCGTTTTATGACGTATGGTGAGAACTATTTTCACTTTCATTTAAAAAAAAAATAATAAATTTAAGTAAAAAGTAATTGTTTAAAGTGAAATACTAGCAGATCTAAAGAGATAAGTAGACCTCTCAAACTGTGGAAGACGTTTTTACCAGTATAATCGGAATTCGGATAAATCACGTGTTTATTTTGTTGTATTAGTGGCGAACAAGATAACATTAAGAAAACGTTCTGCGACCGTTGAAGAAAATACACTACAGGTTTCTGGAGAGAAATCTTCCTCAAAAGGGTTACAAATACGTACGGCATTATCCACAAGGATAAAGTCATTTAAAAATGTGTACAGTGATTTGTGTGCAACTTTTCGCGACTCACTCTTGCGTGCTCGAATCCACACACAATTTAAAAAGTAATTTGTCCACTTGAAAATTTATTATTATTTTACAATTGCGCCAATCTGAATAAATAACTTGATGTTTAAAATACGGCACCATAACATGTGTTAGAAAGGAAGTCCCTACATGAAAACTACACTGAACGAGTATTTTTGTTTTACAGCCTAATGAATGAAAGAGGCAAAGGCTGTGATGATGATCTGAATTAGTTCACAAACGAAACAGATAAAGTCCCAATGAGGACAGAGAGAATTTCTCAAACAGGAGAGAGAGAGACACACACACAGAGAGAGAGAGAGGGGGGGGTGGGGGGTGGTTAAGCTTTTACCTCCAAAGACAACCAACTCTCTGATCTACATTGAGCATTTCTCGTCATCTGGCCTTCCCAGCTGTCCAAATCAAGAGGGGAATCATCATTAACCAAATCTCCAAAAGTTGATTCATGCAAAGTCTACAGGCCCGTGGACACTGTCGATGATGAGGATGTACATGTTCTGGACAGAACGCTGGTTTGAGCGAGGAGTCATGGAGGCCATTTACATGAAAAGGGAAAGACCATCTCTGAATCAAGGCCATCTTTTACCATCTTACAATGCTGCCATTCTCCAACTCTCTGTGAAAGGTATTCATGGCTATTGATCACCGAGCTTTGATCAGCAGTCGTTGATTAATGGTAATGAGAATTTGCATATTAATGATCAAGGAACTGATCTCACAGCCCATTCCTTCAGTGGTTCTAGTTTTAGTCGTTACGCAAATTTACTGCTCATAAAATTGGCTGAGACTAAAGAAGTCACTTGGATGAGTGACGAAACATTTTTCCCACAGAAAACGCTACGTCCAGATGAACAGAAGCAGCTTTTGGGATTTACTTACCTGGATGATTGATTAACAATGATATCTTGATGCATGCTCAGTTAAATAATTGTAGTGAATCAAGATCATCAATACACACTCATACGTGTTTGGTATGTCTGATAGAATTGAATAGCCAAACAGTTCAGCTATAATTTCCAGTTTTCTTTCTAGGGAATTATTATTTCTGAATCATTCAGAAAGTCTGTAGATATCTGACCTTTTCAAACATTGTCTTCTTAGTACTTTAAAAGAAATTCATGCACACCATGGGAGTTATAGCATAACCTTTTCAACTTTAATATTAAGACAGAACTCATGAGAAAACAAAGAGAAGCAGAAAACTGTATGTATATGTAAATATATAAAAAGAAAATATTACCAAAAAAAGAGGGAAAAAAGTATCTAACATGTTGTTATTTGATGGGCGAGTGGTTCTGAAGCATTTCAGAGTAAAATTCCTTCACTTTTTTGAACTTTTAGGACCAGAAAATTAAACGTAGCATAAAAGAAGTGTCCTGAGAAGGCATGCTCATGCAATCATATAGATGAATGTAAATGTTTCTGGGGTGAGTTTTACAAGGTAAGTTCTTCTCTAAGTACAAATTGCAGTTCATTACAGACATCTATATATATGTAAAAAAATAAACAAAAACAAAGAGGAAAAAAGGGCCACTGAGCAGCCTCCAGTATGTACGCAATATATATGCATTACCATCATAAACAAATCCATACGGGTAATATGCTTAAGTGTAAGCTTCGTCCCTTTTGCTCTGAATGCAGTCGGAAAAACAAGAACATTTAAGAAAACTACGAGGGAATTAAAGAGTCTTTGTTCAACCATACATAGAGTATTATTAATATAATCATCATGTCACGGCCCAGCAGCACGAGGGAACAAAGCAAACAAAATCAAAAGCAAAGCGGCGCCACCACACTCGTGGCGCGTAGGATTATCTAAGATAATGAGGGCGACCTAGACACCTCTAGGAGACGGCTGAACAGCAGAGGCAGCGGGGAGGTAGAAACAGGACTAGG
>NW_005189305.1:6583-7849 GCF_000239375.1 Pundamilia nyererei
AGGGAAGAAACGGGGGTGATGTCTCCCGAGGACACCACACACACCATCTCTCCTTCCTGTAATCACTTTAAATGTGAGATCGCTCCCTGATATGATTGAGGAGCTAATGACGCTAACCCGGTCACAGTGCCAGTAGGACGATCTGATTTCCTCGTGTCAGCATTGTTCCCACATCATCATAATTAATGTTGTTCCAGGTTCAACATTGCAAGTGACCAATCACCTTCTTGTGACGTCATTCCTTTGCGACTTCGAAATACCCGCCTTCGATTATTTCGAAATCCAAGTGAAGAAGCGAAAAACCGCCGCCTGTCCGCCAAATTTGAAGTCAATTCGCCTGTCCGCCGAATTTGAAGTCAATTTAGGATACTTTCCTTTAATAAATGGTAAGCATTATACATATGTTCCTCACTTGGCTTGCTGTTTGTTTGCTAGCGATAGGCTACTTGACGACAGCATTAGCTAACCAGTGTTCTCTAGACCAGCGCTCCCCAACTTTTTGGGTGTTTCGTGGCCCGGGGGTTGGGTCAGGCAAAATTGCAGTAGCTTCCCTGATCATTTTACAAACATAAGTGAAGAGAATCTGGACTAAAAGGCCTAGACTTATGGTTGTGTGCTGAATCTATGAATCAAACTATCACCTGGAAACATAATTAAGGCGGGAATTTTTTCGGTAACCCATTCCCATCTCTCCCACACAATAATAGAATGCGTGAATGTGTGTTTTGTTGTTGCAAAGATGAAATCACAATTTGAAACGATTTTTTTTTTTTTACTATCTTTTCCTGCAGCTTACTTATGGTCGAAACTCAGAATTCCCTAGGGATTTTTGAGGGGAAGCCTGGCAGTCTGTTGTTCAGCTATAGCCAGCAGTTGCTGTCAAGCAACAAGTTTTATACGGCTGGTAAACTGATTGCCTGGTCGATAGCACACAATGGGCCAGGGCCACGGTGTATCAACAGACACCTGTTCTGTATGATGTGTGGCCAGAAGACATCTCTTGATGACTTCGATGTAGAGGTCTTCATGGACGAAGACATCAAACAGAACATAGAAAAGGTAAAGCTGTGTGCATGCTGTGGTGTAATTAAATTCAGTGAAACACAATGCAAAGCTTAACTCATCAGTGGAACGTCTCAAAATGTAAGTACACTTAGTGAATGCTTTAAACGTATGTATTTATGGAGGTGCCTAATTTTCAAGGTTTCCAGCTGCAGCACCCCAGAAGACCTGGCAGACTTGAAAAGTCACCTTGGGGACTGGATT
>NW_005189306.1:0-7844 GCF_000239375.1 Pundamilia nyererei
GTGTGTGAATGTGAGAGTGACTGAATAGTGGCATTGTAAAGCGCTTTGGGTGCCTTGAAAAGTGCTATATAAATCCAATCCATTATTATTATGGGTTGGAAGGCCAGAACTATATTCAGTTTCCGAGTATCCACCGAAAAAAACAACTTCTCATTTCTCACGCACAGAGTAAAAAAAAAAGACAGTGTTTCATGAATGGCAGGTTTTAGTTTAGAGTTTTAATATCAGTTCCACAAATTCGTAATTCAGCTTTTGCTACAATCCAAATATTGAATTTGAGGAGTTTGTTGCTCAAGAAAAATAAACAGTTTTGCTCATGAACAAGTTTGTTCATGAAGGTAAAAAAATATATAAATTAAAATACACAAGATACAATAACAACAATGCCAAGTTATAGTATTTCTAAAACTTATTTAACTTTAATATTTAAACTTTGAAGTTTAAAGTTCAATTAATATTTAACTTGTGTCCCCTCTCTCCTTCATTTGTGTTTTGTTCTTGTCTCTCTGCTTATTTCTTCTATTTACCATAATCCCTTAAACCTCTTCCTGAAGCCTGTTGTTATTGGAAGGATCTTTATTTATAATTTTTTTTTTTTTTTTAATAAAATAAAATATAATAGAATGGATAGAATTGGATAGACATTATTGTATATGACAAACACAAAATCATTGTTCAGAGGTGGATTGTTGTTTTGTGTGTCTGCAGTCTGTCAGGCTGTCTGATCACAGAGGAAGGCTGTACGTCACTGGCCTCAGCTCTGAGCTCCAACCCCTTCCAAATTAGAAAACTGGACCTGGGCTACAATCATTCAGGTGACTCAGGAATGAAGCTGCTTTTGGCTGGACTGAAGGATCCATGCTGGAGACTGGACACTCTTAGGTATGGAGAGAATATCTGATAGAGGAGGAAGACTTAGAAACATTCCCTGTCTCTTTCACACACTTCCTCTTTGTTTCATGCAGATGTTTTAAATTTAATTTATATTAAACATATTTTAAAAGAGAGAGAAAGAAAGAAATTAATTCAAAAATCCAGGATTTCTTTCTGGTATTTGAAAAGGCAATTCCACTCCTCATTTGAAAATCCATTTCCCTTTCCTGTCAGCTCACAGATTAGCTAATATATTAGTATATTATATTAGGTATCGGATTAGCTCTGGAATTAACTATTGGATCAGCTATCAGATTGGTTATTGGATTATCTCATTTCCAAAACCCTGAAGCAATGCAAATTAGCCACGCAGTGTGATTTAAGGTACTCACAGGCACAGGCTGGTTGCCTGGATTTTTATACACTGCTATTTGTACTCATAGCTTTGCAATGCTAGAAAGTGTGTGTGCTTGCAAAAAGGCCATTCAGCCTTCAGATGTACTCTCTGTCCGACATGGATATGTGAAGAATGAAGGGACTCTACAGTAAAATGGAGAGCTGAACCTCCTAATGTACGCCTTTAGACTCAGCCTGACCAGGTGTTAAAGGTAACATGCTAACATGGCTAATGCTAGTGTCACAGCACATAGACCCACTCTTTTAAGATCATGCTGCTGTGCTCTTCACAAACAAAGCTTAAAGCAGCTCAGACTATTAGAACCAGCACTGAGCCCTGTTACATTTATACAGTGTTAGATCAAAGGGTGCAACCTACCGCCTTTAAACTAGTGGTTAAAATGCTGTCTGTAAACACATCAGTCCACATGTTACCACATTACTTAATGATACTTAGAATTAAAAGAACTGAGACAGGCTGATATAAATAATAGCAGTCAGTTCTCTCACTCCTTATATTATCTCCAGTCTTAGCAGTTATTATTGACTTTATTTATTTTAATATGTGAGTGCACACATTTATTCTGAACTGGACATAAATGATGATCACAGAGTGTGTAATTTTATTTTTTATATAATATTACATACATATTTATTAATGTAATTTAATCAAAATCCAAACACAGTGTGCTGAATCTTAACATTGAATGTCTAGTATATTCCAAAGAGCATAATTTAAGCATTCACTGCACCTAGAGTACCTACACCTAGTCAAGTGTGGTAAAGATACAGATAATGAAATTTAATTATTACTGAAATATGCATAATGAAAAACAAAACTGGGCAGCACAGTGGTTAGCACTGTTAACTCACCGTGACAAGGTCCTGAGTTCAATTCCTCCATCAGGCTGAGGTCTTTCGATGTGGAATGATTCTATGTGTGTCTGTGTCTATGTGTTTGGCCTGCAAAAGACTGGCGACCTGTCCAGGGTGTACCCTGCCTCTCGCCCTAAGACAGCTTGGATAGGCTCCTGCAACCCTGAAAAGGATAAGCGGAAGAAAATTGATTTATGGATGGAAAAACAAAAGCTGAAACTGATTCACTTTAGTACTATGCTCCGTGCTTATAAAGACCCTTCATGCTGTGATATATACTGTAAATCATATGGAAATAATTTTCACAGACCTCATAAAGTAAGTAAGTTACTGCTGATTTTTGGTTGATGTTTATATTTTCAGGTGTTTTTGTGTGTGCATGTTTTTTTTTTTATGACAACAATTGGAATTCCTCTGGGAGATGAGGACACACCCACATCTGTTCCATATCATAGTCATTTAGGATGTTATAGCTCTGAGTCTGTTTTGTGGCATCAGACACCCACACAGGAAAACGAGCACCTGAACTTTATGCAGGAGAGACTGCATCAGTGATGGTTGACTCTGCATCTTCTGCATCCTCTTCTGCATGTCCTTTAACTCACAGTTCAAATCACTTCAAAAGAGTTGTGTATATTTACCTAGAAGGACATCTGTAACTTGTACAGATTAGTAGTTTTGCTTGTTTTATGAGTTACATTTAAAAAGAGAGAGGGAGGATATGAAACTTATCATTCCCCTGCAGAACACAATCTTAAGTGCTTATTCTTTTGATCTTATGAATTCCACTCTGATGTGAATTCACTTTTTGTCTGATGATTGGCACAAAGTTTAAACTGGTTTTCTTCTGAGAGATGCTGCTGAGGCTGAAAATGAGCCAATTGAAACAATAACTGAAAAAAAAATCTATACATAAAAAAGTCTCTTAATTCCTGAATTACAGGCAAAGACATGCCCAAAAGTTTAGTTTCTCCGGATGTTTTATCACTCATCTAAGTGACTTCTTTTGTTATACAGATAAGTAATGGAATGTTTCTTGGAAGGAAAACTGATGTGTACAGTTGAATTCAATCTGCTTTTTTAAGGTTTTTAAAGTTAAGCGAGTAGTTAACGCTCCATCACCTACATCGTAGTTCTTTGGGCTGGGGTTAGGCGACGAGAAAAAAAAGCCACATGGCTGAAGCTTTGCTTGGCAACCTGAACGCTGGGAAAGTCATACAATCTTGTGGGTTGGTAGTGAGACAGCCTTTTGTTTGCTGAACACCTCCTGTAGGTCACGGTCCTCTAATGGGATGGAGGTAAGAGCTAGAGCCATTCTATATGAGAGTTAACCAGTGGAAACCGAGAATGAGTTGGGAAAATTGAATGGGGAAAAAGGTAAGTGACTCTCCTGGCTGTTCATTATTATTATTATTATTATTATTATTACAGGATCTAACTAGCATGCCAGTTTCAGTTTGATGAGTGATGTGGGCAAACACTTGATTATTTATTTTGATTGTGATTAATAGCTTTGGGTAGTATGGGAAGTTCCAGTGCTAGGAGAGGAGTGTGCAACTGTTTAGCTAACTCTCAATCAACAAGTCTCTGCCCGACACCGAAATCAGCGAGAGCCTGAAGGGGTTGGAGTAGCCTGGTAAGCCTGCAAAAACACAGGGAGCAGTAGCCAGGGTTTAATATTAGTAACTGATCTGCCCACCTGTATCCCAGAACATACTTGCAGGTGGAGCTTTTTAACCATTTGGGGCAGGATACTAGAAAGTGATCAGGCAAACCACCTTACGGGGTGGCTGTAGCTCAGGTGGCAGAGCAGGTCAGCCACTAATCAGAAGGTCGGTGGTTCGATCCCAGTGATGGTTGACTCTGCATCCTCTTGCATGCAGGCAGGCTGCCTCCTGGCTGGTTTCCAAATATCCTTGGGCAAGATAGTAACCCCATATTTGCCCACTGGTGGTGGTCAGAGGGCCTGGTGGCGCCAGTGTCCGGCAGCCTCGCCTCTGTCAGTGTGCCCCAGGGCAGCTGTGGCTACAATGTACAATGGAGCTTGCCATTGCCAGTGTGTGAATGACTGAATGTAGTGTAAAGCACTTTGGGGTCCTTAGGGACTGAGTAAAGCGCTATACAAATGCAGGCCATTTTTTTACCATTAAAAATAGTTGAGAGCTGGAAATGCCCAATTTGCATCGGTTCCAGCACAGAATCTGTGACAGAAGAGGCAATAACTGGGGTGGATGTTTGTACTGGTAGTGCAGCGGAAGTCAACCCGAAGACCGCGAGGAAATGACCTGCGGAGTCTGTTTTTCTCTCAGCTTCCCTCTTCCTCAGGCATTGTCTATCTGGAGGGAAAGGGAAACTAAATCCTTGAAAGAGGCGGGTTCATCGCGAGAAGCGAGCTGATCTTTTATGCACTTTTAGTGCTTGCAAAAATAAATAAATGTAGTGCCTTTATCAACTTTGAATGCCTAGATTTGTGGTTCCTGGTTTAAATGCATTCACTCTTTAGATTCAGAAATCAAAGCAATAAGAAGCCAGATCATCAACAGTTTGATCCACGTATGGATTGATGTGTAGTTGTGAAAATGTTGGACTGTTCCTTTATTAGTGTCTAACAGTATGTGTATGAGAGTGATGTAATGTCCATATGTGCATGCTGACAGTGTTGGGGAGTAACGGAATACATGTACCGCTGTTACGTATTTAAAATACAAAATATGAGTAACTGTATTCCGTTACAGTTACCGTTTAAAAAGGTGGTATTCAGAATACAGTTACTTTGTTGAAATAAATGGATTACACTGCAGTACTTCCCTGTTTCATATTGTGGCGGGTCAGAAATGTTTGGGTTTTGTTTGACAGCTACGTTCTGTTGTTCCAGGCGGCAGCGTTACGGTTGCCATGGTTACAGGGCGACGCTCTCTCTCTCTCTCTGCGACTGTGTGTTTCCTGGGTGAGAGAGCACCTTTTCGTTGTTGTTGTTGTTGTGCTAAGCTAACAGGCAGAATGCTACAAGCATAGCTCTAAAGAATGTAGCATCATGGGCAGTGTAGTCCGTGTTGCAGGGAGAATGGACTGCCATACACGTTATGTGTCTGTGAGCGCGAGGAGGGAGAAAAAGGGGAGTGGAAAGGTACGAGCAGTCATCGAGCAAAAACGGGAGCTGGAAGCATGTAAATATAATAATAACCACTTCAGCCAAGAAGAGTGCCTGACGAGCCCAGTTGTAAGTAAGCTATTAAGACTCGACTGTACAACGTGTTCGTGTTTTCCTCCGAAAACAATAAGTTCCGTTGGAGCAGTCTTTCAACGCCTCTCTCTGTCTCTCGCAAGAAAAGTTGACCCACACAACAAAGTGAAGCTATTTTTCGGCTACGAGCTGACAGGGACCCCGCCGTATTAGTCAGAGGTCCCTTTACTACAGTTCGGAGTCGCGGACCTTCAGTAATAGTAATAAATCACACAGCAATAGTACATTCACGTTGTTGTAAAAAGCATGATAATATATTAAGTAATCCAAAGTATTCAGAATACGTTACTGTCATTGAGTAACGTAACGGAATACGTTACAGAATACATTTTGGGGCATGTATTCTGTATTCTGTAATGGAATACATTTTAAAAGTAACCTTCCCAACACTGCATGCTGAAAGAGACTGTGCTGGTCTGACCCCCCTCCTCCTTTCAGGGTGGAGCCTGCTGGAGTCCGATGGTTGAGACCAGGTCTGAGAAAGTGTAAGTGTGCTTTTAATGTGATTCATGAAAACAAAGCATCACTCATTCACATCTCTGATGTCAGGACTCATGATCAAAGTGTCAATCAATGAACAGATGATGGATCAATAACTGCAGCTGGATTGTGTTTGTTCTCTCCATCAGATTCCTGTCAACTCACAATCGACACAAACACAGTACACACAAACCTTAAACTGTCTGACAACAACAGGAAGGTGACACGTGTGGAGGAGGTTCAATCATATCCTGATCATCCAGACAGATTTGATGTTTATGAGCAGTTGCTGTGTAGAAATGGTCTGACTGGTCGCTGTTACTGGGAGGTCGAGTGGAGAATAACAGTTATTATATCAGTGAGTTACAGCAAAATCAGAAGGAAAGGACTCAGTTATGACTGTTTGTTTGGAAACAATGATCAGTCCTGGAGTCTGTACTGCACTGATGATGGTCCTCATTATGTCTGTCACAATAAGAAAGAGACATCCATCTCCTCCTCATCCTCCTCTGTCTCTAACAGAGTAGCAGTGTATCTGGACTGTCCTGCTGGCACTCTGTCCTTCTACAGAGTCTCCTCTGACACTCTGATCCACCTCCACACCTTCAACACCACATTCACTGAAACCCTTTATCCTGGGTTTATGCTCATGTCTCCTGGTTCCTCAGTAACTCTGTGCCGAGTTGAGTGTAAAGAGTGTCCTCCTGTTAGAGAAACACTCTGACTGTTGAACAGATAGTTCAGTCTGTACATGTTTGTCTCTTTCACTCAGAAACACATTTTCAGATTCATGGATTCAATCAGTTGACGTATAAAACTGTTCTAAATGATTCCTTGTAAACATCTTCAACTCAGCAAGGTCCACTTACATGTTCATGACCAGCTGATGTGATTGACATCAGTCACTATGGTAATTTGCCTGGTAAAAAGAGCCAGTGCTGCCATGTAGCCATCCTGCCTCACTGACAGGCTTTTGGACTGTTCCAATTAAACTATCAGTTCCCTAACATCACAATGTGCGGCTGTTATGCATGTCAAAGTGATGTCATTTTAGGCTTAAATGTCCAAGTTGCTCAGTCATATTCATTACCATAGTGTAACATTACTCAGCTAATCAGAAAGGAAAAGCTAAACATGTCTATGGCCTTCACATTACTCAGTCTGAAGCAGGTCTCTGATCCAGATTAAATCCAAGGTATAGATATAGTGCTGCTATGACTGAATCTTCTTTGTTCTTATTTGCTTTTTCTTTGTTGTATTTCAAATCCCAGGAAGAGATGCCTTGGAAGTGGAAGTATTGCCCTGTTAACTTTCAAAAGAGGGCAGCTATTTAAGCATTACAGGCTAAAACATTGGATTTTTGCAGCAACCAAAGTATTTCGTTGTTTACAGATACGCCAGTTCTGTTTTGCTGTATGTCATGTGGGTTTGCTGTTCTTGTTCCGAGACTGTCTGTTGTACCCACCTGTGTACTGCACACTTCAAAGTACAACATAAAGTCAGGTGCCCTTATAAAGGCTGTAAGTTTGAAAGCTGAATCTGCTGCACCGAACAAAACAGACTAGGAACACAACTGGAAGAGATACAGAGACTGATTTTCATATAGCACTTTTCTACTCTTCTGGAGTACTCAAAGCACTTAATACAGCATGCCACATCCTTCTATGATTTTTAAGTACCGTACTTACTAACTAACATTCCCACCCTGATGGATGCATCAGAGAGCAATGTAAAGTAAATATTTTGCCCAAGGACATTTGGCATGCAGACTAGGAATCAAACCATCAACCTTACAACCAGTAAATGACCTGCTCTACCTCCTGAGCTAAAACCACCATGAAGTGATTGGTTGTGACCTAAGTAACGACAGAGATGGTGCACAAGAGCAAATGCTGATAGTATGGAGGGGTGCCCTCAGGCCTCTGGGTCTGAAGCTCGGTCCTCTCTGGCACAGCTGGCTGCCGGCAGAGCCCGC
>NW_005189307.1:0-1549 GCF_000239375.1 Pundamilia nyererei
AAAATGCAGCAAGATATTTTAAAAAACAGTTTTGTTGGTTAAAAAACACTATATCGGATTCATATCGGTATCGGCAGATATCCAAATTTATGATATCGGTATCGGACATAAAAAAGTGGTATCGTGCCATCTCTACTCTGTACTAGTTTTAGGTCTTGGCCGTTGGCTGAACACTGAGCCCCTTCGCCTACAGGAAGTTGATGCAGTAGATGAGTGGACCAAGTAAATAACTGACTGAACTTGAAGACCAACACAAAGACTGTACAACAACAAAGGAGATGAGCGGACTTTCCCAAGGAATCTGAGGTTCTTCAATATGTCCAGCTTAAAGATTGAGAGTTAATATCAATTAATGTACTGTGCTTTGGTCTGCTGGCTGAGCAGCATCACAGCTGGAGACAGCAACAGACTGAATAAAGCATTCAGGAAAGCTGGCTTTGTGACTGGCTGCTAACTGGACACTCGAAGCAGCACTCCACCCTTAAGAGACATACTCCATCTGATCCGATCTTTGTGGTGAAGGATTCATACAGCAGCAGGAGGATGAGACCAAAAAACACCTCAAAGCTCTGAAGAACTATCTGAAGACTAAGGTTTCAGGGTATGCTGAGAAGACCCAAATGCAGGACTCATAAACCCAAAGGGATAAACTAAAAGAGGCAGCTGTATTGTGCTGTACAATTCAAACACCAAATACAATGGGAAAAAACTAGAAACAAGGAAATAAATCTGGAAAACAGTGAAGCTAAGACTTGAACCAAGAACTAGGAGTAACATGCAGCACAGAGGAAACACAGTAATATGGGACAACATGACAGAGGTTTTAAATACACAAAGGATAACGAGGGGATGGGAAACAGGAGGGAACACAGCTCGAATTAATAAAGTACAATGAGACAGGAAGGAAGCAAAACTGAACACACTGAACACAGGACTTGGAACTGTCACAATAAAACAGGAAACATGAGACAAACACTAATATGTGGACTTGACGACACGGAGACATGACTGACTGGGGGAGACAGAGGGAACATGGATCAAAGAAACAGAAGTAACTAAACAAGAAATGTAAAGCACAGGAAAGGCACAGAGACAGAAACCTAGAGACTTGTAACGAGAAAAATAAAATAAGCAAAAACCAATAAAGAGAACCAAAACCACGAAAAACAAAAAAATCTAATAATATAAAATTAAACTACAATTTACACACACTGGGTCACAGACCCACTACCATGATATAAGGAGTGCTGACTGCCCTCCATGGTCACCTGACCTCAACCCCACTGAAAATTTGTGAAGAACTCTGTGGCACTTGTGGGTATTTTCACTGATTCAAGTTTTCATTCAAACTAGAGATCCAGTGAGCCACCTAGTGAGGAACTGGGTATAAAAATTTTGTAATTCACAAACAATGAATACCACACTTTTGCTAATGCCCTTGAATTAAAGGCAAAGGTAAGGCAAGGCAAATTTATTTGTATAGCACAATTCAACAACAAGGTGATTCAAAGTGCTTTACAGAGACATTAGAAACAAAAACAAATAAAAA
>NW_005189307.1:3791-4914 GCF_000239375.1 Pundamilia nyererei
GGTCTTCTCTGTGTTGAGTAGCAGGTTGTTTGTGTCGCACCACTCAGCCAGACGATCCACCTCCTCCCTGTAGGCGGCCTCATTGTTGTCATTGATGAGGCCAATTACCATGGTGTCATCTGCAAACTTAATGATGGTGTTGGAACCATCGGCAGGTCTGGAGTCGTGGGTGAAGAGGGAGTAGAGGAAAGGGCTCATCACACAGTTTTGTGGTACACAGGTGTTCATTGTGATGTATATATACATACACATGTGTATTAGGGGTGGAGCTGAGCCCGAATACGGTATTTGGAAAGGCATGAATATCGCGTTTTTTACCAATACTTATTTCGAACAAATACTTGTTCCCAAATACAAAAATATTTGTATTCAGGGACAAGAAAAACTTTAAATCAAAAAGCTGGGTTTCCTTATGAGACCATAGTGCATGCCGGGAGAGTGAGTAAGTGATGTGTAAAAAGTGAGTGACACAGGCTGCTCCACACAGTAACAGAGAAGGCTCGACTGAGCTATAAAAAACGGAACTGCATTACTATTTTTGTTGAATAGACAACACCCGGCCATGGACCGGT
The DNA here is from genome assembly GCF_000239375.1 of Pundamilia nyererei. Lineage (NCBI taxonomy): Eukaryota > Metazoa > Chordata > Actinopteri > Cichliformes > Cichlidae > Pundamilia > Pundamilia nyererei. The sequence goes on from NW_005189307.1 coordinate 4,364, forward strand.
ACCGGTCTGTGAGTCGTTTGGTACTGGGCCACGAGTGTTGAGGTTCGGATCTGAAATTTGCGGTTTTCAGGGTTTTTATTTCTTTTTATTGTTAATATTTATTGTTTTTATCGTTATCATATATTCAGTGATGTTCCTTGTTACATGTTCATTGCTGGATTTATGCAAAAACATCAACTAATATTGCATATTCATAATTATTATAATGGGTATAATTAAAGAATACTTACACTATAACATTAATTAGAAGTGTAATGCAAAAAACTTAATTTTGAATTTTACTCGAATACAAATACAAATAATTTTCCCCCTCAACAAATACAAATACAGATACAAATACCAGCTGCTTTGCACTCTAATGCATCTCTAATATATATTCTATCCCTTTGAAGAGGTGAGGCTTCAGAAATGCTAAAGAGGTAAGTGTTATTTCTCAGTTGCAGTGAATAGATAGGAGAAAATAAACTGTAGGAAAGTAAACAGAAGAAAGAAGAAGATAAATAACAATTTAACATAAACCAGTGACACACTCCAGGGCCTGATCACATCTG
>NW_005189307.1:6057-7838 GCF_000239375.1 Pundamilia nyererei
TGACTTGGAAATGGCTCTTATACTAGATCAACAAAAGGGTTCAGTTGAAAGGAAGTTGGAGAACCTAAGAACCATAATCTACAGCTATTGGGCCAAGCGATTTGGGGTAAAGAACAAGAAAGGCCATTTAAACCAGTTAAAGTCCAGGAGACAGTGGGAAATTGACAGATTAGTGAAAGAGAGAAGACAACTGAGGAAGCAGTGGAGGAGGGCCCATGAGACAGAAAGGGAGGAACGGCCTCCCTGATCTGAACCCGAGCGGTGTTTTGTTGTTGGAGTTCTGTGCAAACCACAGTTTGGCCATAATGAACACCATGTTCGAACATAAGAGTGTTCATAAGTACGCTCTAGCGTGCAGGTCAATGATCAATTTTGTAATCATATCACCAGACCTGCAGCCATATGTTCTGGAGACTTGGGTAAAGACTGGAGTTGAGTTGTCAACTGATCATCACCTGGTTGCGAGTTCAATCAGGTAGCGAGGAAGGACGCTGGACAGACCTGGCACACCTAAACATATAGTGGGGGTATGCTTGGAACACCTGGCAGAAGCAATGGTCTGCAAGATCTTTAACGCACACCTAGAGCAGAGCTTCAAGAGTATTCAGAAGGAGACTGGGGACATTGAGTCCAAACAGACCGTGTTCAGCACCTCCATTGCCAAAGTCTCTGCACTGAGCTGCGGTCACTAGGTGGTTGGTGCCTGTTGTGGTGGTAACCCCCAAACCAAATGGTAGAGCCACCAGGCTGAAGAAGGAATCCTGTTGGGCTTGGTTAGCCTGTGGGACTTTGAAAGCAGCTGATAGGTACTGACAGACAAAGCAGAATGCGGCTCGGGCAATGGCTAAATGCAAAAATTCAGGTGTGGGAGGAGTTCAGAGAGGCCATGAAAAAAGAGATTCTGGGAAACCATCAGGCAACTAAGGAGGGAAAGTGGTGCTCTACCTGCATTGTGTATAGTGCGGTTGGAGAGCTGCTGACTTCGAGAAAATTGTCGGGCAGTGGAAGGAATACTTCGAGTACCTCCTTAATTCTACTGGCACGTCTTCTGTGGAGGAGGTGAAGTCACTGAGGCAGTTAAACAACTTGGTGGCAGAGGCCCTGGGGTGGATGAGGTCTGCCCTGAGTTGCTGAAGGCTCTGGATGTTGTAGGGCTGTCCTTGTTGACACAACTCTACAATGTTACGTGGAGATCAGGGGTGATACCTCTGGATTAGAAGACCAGGGTAGTGGTTCCCATTCTTAATTCCAACTATAGGGGAATCACTCCTCGGGCTCCCTGGAAAAGTCTATGACAGGGTGCTGGAAAGAACATCCATCCGTTAGTCAAACCTCAGAAGAACAATGCGATTTTCGTCCTGGTCGCGGAAGATAGCTCTTTATCCTCTCAAGGATACTTGAGGGTGTATGGGAGTTTGCCCAAACAGTCTATATTTGTTTTGTGGACTTGGAGAAGGCATTCGACCATATCCTACGGAGTGTCCTCTGGCGCCACCGGGCCCTCTGACCACCACCAGTAGAACCAGTAGTACAACAAGCCCTCATGCCTGAATGACTACCGGCGAGTTGCACTGACCTCAGTGGTTATGAAGGTGTTCAAGAGGCTGTTGAAGAATATCATCTTCTCCACCATTGCAAACACAACAGATTGGCTCCAGTTTGCTTACCATCCCAACAGAACCACAGAGGAAGCCATTGCCCATGTCCTGCACACCACCTTAAGTCACATGGACAAGAAATAGGGTAACTATGTGAGATTGGTGTTTGTTGATTACACTTCA
>NW_005189308.1:0-4967 GCF_000239375.1 Pundamilia nyererei
TCCTGAAAACCCTTAGTGTCTAAATGCATTTAAAATTGAGGGTAGGGCACCAGCGCCAGAGGTGGGTTGGAATACACCGACCATCCTCTGGATGCTGTAAAACGTGCCCACCCCCAAGGCCCTATATGTATGTGTTATGTGAGAGTGTGAGTAATGTGGATGTCTAGATTGCAGAATAAAATTGTAAAAATTATAAAAGTAATTAATTACTAAGAAAAGTAACTATTGTGTTACTTTAAAAAAAATTAAAAAATTAAATATGTAAAACAACTTCGATCCAGTCTTAATCAAAGTTTCTAAAATAATAAAAAATTAATTACTAAACATACTTGAACATACTAAAATATATATGCAACTCTCTGTTATAAAACTAAATATATAATTGAAGTAAATAGGCACTTAACAGAAGGAACTAAAAGTAAACATTAATACATATGTATACAAACTATTCAAACATTACTGTGATAATATGACAACAACAATCAGATAATATTTTATAATTGTAGAGAGAATAATTTTTTTAAATTTGTAATAAATAATACAATAAAACACAACAGATGTGTCAGAACCTTTGATATTTATTGCACATAAACAGGCTGCAGCTGGCTATCAAATAACTATTAAATTAAATTATGCTTTTTAAGCAATGTAGTGCAAATTAAATGAGCCGAACTGTAACAGCTTTAGAGGACTCTGGCTAAAAAAAGTATTTTCATCCATGCAAAAGTAAATAGTTGAGGTAATTTCAAGTACACGGTATAATAAAACTAAAACATTTTTATAAGGTATAAAAATGTAAACAGGTAATACAAAGTGTCAACTCCATGGCCATTTACAATCTATTTGGAGTTAAATCTGCTGTTCTTGCAGTAGAGGTATATTAGAGCAGCGGTCTCCAACCTTTTTTGCGCCACGGACCGGTTTATGCCCGACAATATTTTCACGGACCGGCCTTTAAGGTGTCACGGATAAATGCAACAAAATAAAACTAGTGCCGGTACCGAAAAAAAGAAGATTTATTCATAACACACATGAAAAGATTGTTAACCGAGTTAACAATCAAAACGATAACAAAATAATGCTGAAAACCGAGAAAAATCCTGAAAACCATACATTTCACACCTGAGCCTCAACTCTCGCGGCCCGGTACCAAATGACTCACGGACCGGTACCGGTCCAAGGCCCGGGGGTTGGGGACCGCTGTTTTAGAACATCCTGTTTTAATGTCCTCAGCTTTTTTAAAACATGAATAATTCTTATTTACCACATCCACAAACCCCTTACATCCATTCTTCCTAGCCATTAAACCAGTGGTTGTATCTCAAAACAAGGAGCTTCTCAAATTTCTCATCAGAGAGTCTGTCCCTCGTTGGAGAGAAGATGAGCTTTCCCAGGCTAAACAGTCTTTCTACTGGGGCATTGGATGGTGTGGCTGCATTGTATCTGAGTGAAATATTCTTTATATATTTCACTCAGATCCCATCTCACGCCACGTCCCAGTGGCCCCCAGGATTACAGGCCCGTGGCACTGACCTCCCACATCATGAAGACCCTGGAAAGGCTCATCCTGGACAAGCTGCGACCCATAGTAAGACCACATCTGGATCCCCTTCAGTTTGCTTATCAGCCTCGTCTCGGAATTGAGGACGCCATCATCTACCTGCTCAATCGTGTCTACACCCATCTGGACCAGCCGGCGAGCACTGTGAGGGTCATGTTTTTTGACTTTTCCAGTGCTTTCAACACCATCAGGCCGACCCTCCTGGGTGATAAGTTAGCAGCGATGCAGGTGGATGCTTCTCAGGTGTCCTGGATTGTTGATTACCTGACAGGAAGACCACAATATGTACGTCTCCCACAGTGTGTGTCTGACAAGGTGATCAGCAACACAGGGGCACCACAGGGGACTGTCCTCTCCCCCTTCCTCTTCACCCTCTACACCACAGACTTCAGCCACTGCACGGAGACCTGCCATCTTCAGAAGTTTTCTGATGACTCTGCGGTGGTTGGATGCATCAGCAGGGATGATGAGACAGAGTACTGGGCTGTGGTCGACTCCTTTGTCACGTGGTGTGAGCAGAATCATCTGCAGCTCAACGTGGCAAAGACCAAGGAACTGATCGTGGACTTCAGGAAGACCAGGAAACACTTGACCCCTGTTTCAATCCAGGGGGTCAGTGTTGACATTGTGGAGGACTATAAATACCTTGGAGTACACATTGACAATAAACTGGACTGGGCTAAAAACACCACAGCACTTTACAGGAAGGGCCAGAGTCGTCTCTATTTTTTGAGGCGACTGAGGTCCTTCAACATATGCCAGAAAATGCTGAGGATTTTCTATGAGTCTGTTGTGGCCAGTGCGATCCTCTATGCTGTTGCATGCTGGGGGAGCAGGCTGAGGGTCGCAGATGCCAATAGACTTAATAAACTAATCCGTAAGGCCAGTAATGTTGTGGGGATGGAGCTGGACTCCCTCAAGGTGGTGTCGGAGAGGCGGATGCTGTCCAAGATAAAGACAATGTTGGATAACACCTCCCACCCACTCCATGACATGCTGGTCAGTCACAGGAGCACGTTCAGTGAGAGACTGAGATTACCGAAAAGCACCACTGAACGACACAGGAAATCATTCCTGCCTGTGGCCATCTCCCTGTAAAACGCATCCACCTAACACACTGTTTGCTGCTACAACTACACATGTTTCTTTTCCAGCTATTTATTTATGAGTGACTTATGTATGTATGTATGTATATATATGTATATATTGTACTATTCTTAGTTAGCGTATTGTCTGTCTTGTCTTAATGTTGGTTTATAATGGAGCACTGTAACAAAAAATAATTTCCCCCAGGGATCAATAAAGTATTCTGATTCTGATTCTGATTATCAGTGCATATCCATTCAGAGAGTCCATTCCATGTGATCCTGATTTGAAATAATCTATGACTTGACTTTCTGCAGTAGCAGAGGTGTTGTCCTCATCTTCAAAGGAAAAAAATGTCATCCTCTATGGCTGAGTCTGTGCTAAGTTGGCATGTTGCTGTGCTGGTACCTGCTCACTGGTCTTTGTCAAGGACAATTTTCCGGCACTCTGCCAGCAGACTTGTCTTGGCCTTGTCCTTCCTTTCCTGTGTCCGCAGCCAACGTAGTTTGAACTTGGGCAGAGTCACAGCAGCCAAGAGAGCGTCTTCACTTTTTTTTTTTAAACATCAATGTCTCCAGTGTGGGTAGGAGCATCCCATAAAAAGTGTGGTCTTCTCCCTGAACAATGTCCAGGGCCACTGTAAGTGGCCTCATGACAGTGCAGTACTCCCTGCTCAGTCATGTCTGTCAACCCAAACTTGGAGAAGATGGTGTTCAAGACAAGCAGAGAAATCTCACAGATTTGAGCCAAGGAATCATAAAACTAATTCCATCTTGTAGTGCAAGGAACTAGCAGTTTCTTTCCAATAATGTGTCTCTGCAGCCACTGTTAAACGACTGGCCTTGTTCCATTACCCTGTGCTAGCACTTCTATATACTGCTTTTGTTTCTGTTTGTGAAAGTAGCCACTTGTCAACATCATTACAAGAAAAAAGACTTAATGTGTGTGATGCACATCTGTGGTGTGGCGGCAGAGTGATCATCACACCTACATCATCATCGTTGTCATTATCATCACCATCACTGTTTTTTAAGGTATTGTTCATATTTGTAAAAGTTACCTCGTCCTCATCATTCTCAGAGTCATCTGGCTGGTACTTTTTGAAGGCCTTGACAAAATTAGAGCCATTGTCCGTCACAGTTGATGTTATTTTGTGGGATATGCCATAGTGTGAGTGAATGTTGTCCAACTCAACAGCAATATTATCATGCGCATGGTGACCCTTGAATCTTCTGCATGCTGTGTGGATTTATCCAATGTACTGTTACACCAATATAGATTTTATTATATGCAGTCCAGATGTCTGCTATAGTAGAGACATATTCTACCTCATTAAATGGTTTTTTGAGCTCGGCATTCATTTAAGCATACTCGGTGTCTATGTATTTGGAAAAAGTCTTTCAGCATGACGGGCCGACCCCTCCTCTTGTTGGTATCTTGGCAATAAGAGACTTGAAGGAATCCGACTCGACTGTTGATAAAGGCAGCATGTTCTCAACGACATACCTGGCTATCAATTTGTTTAATTCAGTCTGTGTCACAGTCACAGATGTTTGTGGAGAAGAGAAATCAAGCCTAGACTGCTTGGATTGCGTCGCTCCATCTCCATCGCTCGCTGAGCTCATGTTAGCCTCAGCTGGGTTTGAGCTGTGCCTGCTACACGTCAATCTTGATGACCAGTTTTGTTGAAGCATGTGACGTTGAGAGGTGCTTCGTAAGATTTGAATTGCTTGTAACTGATGTGGAAAGGCACTTTGTTCCAGGGCATAGGTTACGTTTCACATACAGATTCTTGCCTTTTATCTCTTTGCGTTAAAAATAATGTCTGTACCTCCACTTAAAAATGCTACCTTCGAATTTTCCGGGCTCTCCATGACTTTTGTTACTGTGCTATCTGTTTGTATGTGAACATCCACCCAAGTCTACCTCTGATTGGTTTACTACTTTACTCTTACTCAGCCAATCACCAGCACTTGTGCGATTGTTTTGCCCTCCTACCTCCCAGTAAGTGGAAGACTGCTTCAACCGTGTGTGTGTTGAAAAATAGTAGCGCATCCACACCGCATTTTCTTGTTAGTAATGCTTATGGAGTAACAATGAAAATAGTAATTAGTTGTTTATTCAGGGCGATCGTGGCTCAAGAGTTGGCAGTTCGCCTTGTAATTGGAAGGTTGCCGGTTCGAGCCCCGGCTTGGACAGTCTCGGTCGTTGTGTCCTTGGGCAAGACACTTCACCTGTTGCCTACTGGTGGTGCCAGTGTCCGGCAGCCTCGCCTCTGTCAGTGTGCCCCAGGGTGGCTGTGGCTACAATGTAGCTTACC
>NW_005189308.1:4987-7840 GCF_000239375.1 Pundamilia nyererei
AATGTGTGTGTGAATGACTAGATGTGTAAACTGCTTTGGGGTCCATAGGGAAGTAAAGCGCTATACAAATATTACCATTTACTCACTGAGCAGCTTTCAGATGTGGTGGAATAGAGACTCCCATCATGGATGTGCACCTGACAAATATGCAGCAACTGTGTGACACTGTCATGTCAATATGGATCAAAATTTCTGAAGAATTTTAATACAGAAACTTGGAACTCTGAGCTAGAATAAAATGAGTGTGAAATATAAAAACATTTAAAACAGATAAAATAAATGGAGGCGACTGCACTCACCTCCATTTTGCATGGGGTTAATTTGCATAGCAGAGCTCTCCAAACTCTTGAATATTCATCACAGGTGTAGATGCAGGAAATAATGACGTAAACAAAAACAATTGGCTGCACAGCACAAGGCTGGAGGAGACGCACCAGTTACATCAGGAAGGAGATGAAAAAGCATGTGAAGTGATTGAGACTCGTGCAGCAAACATGAGACTCCTCCCACCAAACATATTTGAGTTGTCCTGCGGGATGAGCCCGACTCACTGGTTCAAAAGACGCCGAGGTGATAATGGTAATAATAACAAGTTCAAATGGATAACGCTGTTTAGTTGTTCTTGTATAATTTGGAGCTCTGAGCTGTTTATTATAAAGACTGATGCCAAAGTCTGCATAAAAACAGAATAAGAAAATTAATTTAATTTAAGCAACTACTGAATGATGGCTGTGAACTTGAAGTGAACTCATTTATAATATTGCTTTTTGTATATTATAATAACCTGCTGACTCATGATGTTTAAAACTTACACAGTGATATACATAACATGTTATTAACATTGTCAGCTCTTACTCCAAGATGGGTTTTTGTATTTACTGACTGACATTTTATTTTGTTAAAATAGCGCCACCTTGTGACATTTATTTATACTACATCAAATACTACTCTGGATTCAATGGACAGGATAGGTTCAATGTTCTCATTTAAACTTTGAACATACAAGTGTCTGTGGTTTTATTTATTTTTTCTTTGCACATCTACTCCAACCTGAGACAACAACTTTTGAGTTCAGATGGCTGGTGTGGGATTGTTGGTGTGGAAGATTTATAGGAAACAAACTTCAAATAAACTTGGGGAGAACAGTCCCATAAATTTATTTTTTAAGAAATGACTTCAACAAAGTGACTGACTTTATCCAGGTTAGTTCAGACCTTCAAACTCATGACCTGAACCCTTGAGTTGGGGTCCTAAAGTATAGGAGACCGAGCGAGGACTCAAATCTAATCAATGAAAGTTTTAAATTGACTGTGTATCTCACAGAGGGCTAGTGTTGTGTAATGAAGATGGAGTAATGTGGTTTTGTTAAAACATGGGGAAGCTGGGTTTAAAATTTCAGGGATTAATTTCTTCATACAAACTGTTTCCTGCATTGTTTAAGAGTTTTTAGACTCACAGCAAGTTTAAAAAACAGTATTGTAAGTTCTTCTAGATCAAATAAGAGATTCAGATTTCTGTGTTTGTGTTGGTGCTGAAACTGGTTCCATTTTAATAAGTCACAGAACATATTAAGTCATCTCCAAGAAGACAGTCTACAGGAAATATTCCCCATAGACTCCAGACCACAAAAACTAAGTAGTTTCCTTCCAAGACATCAGTGTCACAACAACTACACAAATCTCAGTCAACACAAACTGACTGAATTTCGTTGGTCCTCATTAGTTGGTTTAAATAAACTCAGTAAAAACTAAGTAATGGCAGCTTTTTGTATTCTCCTAAAATCTCTTCATCGTGTGCAGAATATTGTAAGACCCTACGTATATCAGCAAATACCAGCAAACTTTCATTCTAGAAACAGGAACACAAAAACCAAAAGGTACAAACACATCACCTTCTTCCATATAAGCACCACGATGCTCTTAGTGGTTCGTTAGTTGAATGTGAAGTTGTTTCTGATTACAAAGCTCTTGGTACTGTGTGGGACTTCCTCTGAGATGAACACAGGAAGTGTTTAAACCTACTTTCACCTCACAGTTTAATTTTGAATGAGACAACGTCACAACCCAACAGACGATCTCACTTTAAAGTGGTGTGACTGACTTGGCTGATTAGTGAACAGTGAAAACTTCTAATCAGTTCACAAAAGGCAGAGTCAAAGGAGTTTCTGAGTCTCTTTTTCCCAAACCTTCTCTGCTCTCATGAGCACTTCACCAACAGTACAAATACCAATGAAACACTTTGCTTTCACTTTAATTACAAATTAAATAGTTTCTTTAAGGCTTGCATTCAACAAAAATGAATCAACCATTAATTTGACCTGACCCTGAACTTTGCAAGTGGACAAAAACATTTTTCTATGTTTTCCTGTAGATCACGGCTTCCTCTTGGACCCTTTCAGGTGGAACTCTTTCTATCCAAGTGACTTTTCTCAGACTTCCAGAAAGTAGTCACAGAGCACCCTCGTGCAATCAAAACAACCCTATAGTTCACAAAATAGGTCCTTTTGAACACCCGTTCAGTTCAGCTTCTCCCAAATCAAACCTGAGTCATCAGTCTAATTCAAACTGTGTATGACAAGTGCTTGATCACATGTGTAATTATTATCAGGTGTAATTTTGATGAGTAATGCAAGTTAGAGTACTACAGTCATACTAACCTGACATGAGTCAGCACTTAAACTGTGTATGTTGATACATACTCTATATTACCAAACGTATTTGCTCAACTGAGGGACATCCCATTAATAATCCACAAGGTCTAATATGATGTCAGTACACCCTTTGTAGCTAACTCTTCTGGGACGGCTTTCCACAAGGTTTAGGAGAGTTTATGGGACTTTTATTTGGGGGGGGG
>NW_005189309.1:0-1201 GCF_000239375.1 Pundamilia nyererei
ATAGCTAAAACTAAAAACAAACTAAAAACTACTTCCAAAAACATTCAGCTTTGATATTAATGAGTTTTTTGGGTTCATTGAGAACATGGTTGTTGTTCAACAATAACATTATAAATTCTGCACTCCCTGTAGATGATAGCAAGGATGAATCAGCTGATGCAGCAAATGACATTTTCTGTAGAAAGTAGAAAATGCTGGTTGTTGAGCACTGATGAGCAGCGCCTTGATGAGCTTTCTACCTCTTAAGTTTAGGTAACCACGTTAGTATGCTAACAAAAGAAGCCTGCCTGTCACCTGGCATGTTGATTTGATAGCAACATATAAAATCTTTAATGATCTGTTGTAAATATTAAAACAAACACGTTAACTCTTGGTAAAATATTTTGTTATAGAGTGGGGGCAGACAGAAATGTAAAGGGGGCACATGGTGGCAATGGAGGCAGGAAAGGGGTTGGGTAGGGTGCTGTGGATAACTGTTTTTGTCCTGTAATTGGATTGCACTTTGTCAGGCCTCTACCCTAAGACCTGACCAACGTGGGTGTCCCACATGAAGGCTAGGTTTCTGCTGGTCTAGCTCTTAGGGTCACTGAGGTGCACAAAACCCCTGACCACGTTAACTGAAAAAGAAAACAACAAAAAATAAATTAAAATATTGTTCATCAGATTCTAACGCCTAAAAACATGACATTTACCTTAATTGGATGGCCTATATATTCAAGACCAACAATAGTACTTCTCACTATTGCCAACATTAACAAAACTAAAAGGGTAGGCCAAGTCATTTAAAAAAAGGCAATTCACCAAGTCTTCAAAAATAAAACAGAAAATTTTAGAAAAAATAAAAATAAAAAAGCAAAATAAATAAAATAAAGAATAAAATACATTATTCATCTAGATCTTTAGAAACAGCAGCATAAAATCGGTCTTAATTGCCTAATTCTCGAATAACTTCTCAAAATAAAGTAAGAATAAAATAAGCCTGCCTAGTGAGAAACCTGACACCGGGTCGTTTGCATACTAACAACGATTGGGTGAGTGCTGCGTGAGCCTGAGCAGTGGGCACAAACAGAGCACGCGAACGAATGAAACTAGTGATGGGCAGATGAAGCTTCATGAAGCACTGAAGCTTTTCATCCAATTGGTTCACCCCAGCGCAAAGCTTCTTGAAGCTTCATTTGCTCTAGTAGGACACCTACTGGAC
>NW_005189309.1:2144-7837 GCF_000239375.1 Pundamilia nyererei
CTCGCGGCAAAGTTCGAACCACTTCATGAACCAGTCACGTGGTACAGCCGGGCAGCGAGGCTTCGGACGTCATCATTTTCAGCTCCTCCCATAAATGAAGCATCGCGGAAACGCCCCCTCCATTACTCGACACAAGCTTCGAAGCCTCGTACAGAACGTCACATCACTAAATGAAACCTATCATCTCATTTGTGCCTTTTCCAGCGGATTTTTCAGCTATTGTAGTAAACCTTGTCAATATTCAGTTTGTGGATAATCTATTATTTTCTTTCTCAACTTCTAAAAGTCTGATTTAAGGGGGCATTGCCCCAGTGTATAGGTGGCACCGCTTCCGACTGTAATGCCGCCTTGGCGGCCATGGACTGTCTTGACGGAAGTATTTATCTTCTATCTGCTGGGACTTGACTGTGAAGGTAACCAGCGTTTAATCAGTCTGATGGGTAGTAAAATGTCACAGGCAGAGGGATAGATTTGGGCTCTATGTAATTACTGTGAGACATCGTGTAAGTCACAAGACTTCAGTCACGATAAGTTAAGTTTCATTTTCACTTCACTTGCGGAGTAAAGTGAAGTGAGTGAGATACCTGAGTAAAATTAAAGTGAACTTTTAAAAACGTATGGATTTAACAGTAGATTGGTTTTAGAGCTAAGTGACGACATTATGACGAAATTTACCGCGAGACAATTTTTTCGCCGTTGAAATAAGAGACGTGATCAATATAAAATCAAAAGGCCTCCATCTGAGGGTTAAAGGAAAGTCCCGTTTGCACCATCGTCACGTGGTTTATGTAAACGTCAGCTATTTCCAACATGTGGATAGAAGGAGACAAAGCTCCGTTTATTATTAATAATAATGATGATAATAAAATAAAAATGAAATGCATTTTTCCACAATAGTCTTTATACCAAAGTGAAGTGTATGTAGTTGAACTTCCTTATATTTATAAGTCAAACATTCAAGCATCAGCAGCCTTATCTTTTTTGCTGACATTAAGTTTGTATTATCACTGATGGAGATGCTGCTGCCTAAAAAAAAGTACATTCTAACCAGCGCTCACCGCTTAATATTTATTGTTATATTTTGATAGAATACGGGTAATATTAACATAGTATTATAAAGCTATCAAATTAATTATTTTCTACCTGACAGTTTTTCTTTACTGTGCTTTTAGTAATTCCATAATAACACAGACTGTAAATGATCTTTATAACTAAAACACTTTTAAGTCACAGACTGAGTGCGTGTCTCCAGGTCCTGCTGTTAAAATATGGATCGTCTGTCAGATCAAAACAGTCCTGTTGCTGGAGGAGAGCATTATCAGGCCACGTTTTAATGACCCAGGTGCTTGGAGGGGTTTGTTTCCTGACGAGGATGTAGGCAGGAATGAGGAGCAGAGAATAAAATAGAGTAAACCTTTATTATCCCACGAATGAGAAATGTGGGTCTTACACAGCTCTTATAGCAAGAGGAGTATAAAAAATTAATATACTCCTCACACGTACATATATATGTATATGTGTGTATATATATAAACAACAGAAACTCGAATGGGAAAAAAACATACAGAGATATGTATAAATTGTACAGGGATATGTACGCAAGTGTGGGGAGTGTGAATGATCCTTATGAAATACAGTGTACAAACAAGCTGCAGATCAGTAGCAGCATCTGATGAGTAAGATAATCAAAAAGTGTTAAACTGTGTTATAGAGTCTGACAGGTGCTGGTCAGAATGACCTGCGGTAGCGCTCCTTCCTTCACTGTGGGTGTAAAAGTCTACTGCTGATCGAGCTGCTCAGTGCTCCTACAGTCTCATGCAGGGGGTGGGAGGTGTTGGCCATGATGGATGTTAGCTTAGACAACATCCTCTCCCCTCCAACCTGCTCAATGGACTTCAGTGGACAGTCTAGCACAGAGCTGGCCCTCCAGACCAGTTGAGTTTCCTCCTGTCCCTCTCTGCCATTCCACCACTTTCTTTCTTCAAAAAGAGTTGATGAGAGTACACCACAGTGAAACCCAGAAACTAAATAACCAAGCAAGAATTAAGGAAGTAAGCAGAAATAAACAGAAGTGTTCTGCTCTTGTAGCTGAAACTGTTGCAAACTGACTGCAATACAGTTAGATCCATGATTATTTGGACAGAGACAACTTGTTTCTAATTTTGGTTCTGTACATCCCCACAATGAATTTTAAATGACATGACTCAGATGCAGTTGAAGTGCAGACTTTCAGCTTTAATTCACTGAGCTGAACAGCATAAAAGTGTGAGGAACTAAAGTATTTTTAACACAATCCCTTCATTTCAGGGCCTCAAAAGTAATTGGACAAATTAAATAACTGGAAATAAAATGTTCATTTCTAATACTTGGTTGAAACCCCTTTGCTAGCAATGACAGCCTGAAGTCTTGAACCCATGGACATCACCACATGCTGGGTTTGTTCCTTTTTTAATGCCCTGCCAGACCTTTACTGCAGCTGCTTTCAGTTGGTCTTTCCAAGTATTCGACACCCTCTTACCCAACACCAAATTAAAAGAGTCAAAACAGAATGGTGATGAGAACCAACATGAGACCAGAAATCCAAACTGACTGTAGGTGTTGTGGGCTGAGATGGTGGTCACATTGTGGGTGTGACTCCAGACAATAATGTTCATTGCAGTTTTTGCTCAGCACGCTGGTGTCCACTGCAGTGAATATAATGGGACCTTAGGAGAAATGACTACTTGGCTGTTGGCTCTCCACTGTACACAAAGGTGTAACTAAAGCTTATGCTTGTTCTGTGGTATTGCAGATGTCTCTGTTTCCGTAGGATGTGGTTGGTTAAAAACATTTTATAAATTTCCTTTTGTTATTGAGCTGTTTGATATTCATCCTGTCAGGGATCTGTGCAGACATGAGCTGGACTTTCAAGCAAGAGGAAATGTGTTTTTAATACAATTATCAGTGAAAACAAACAAACAAGTTAAAAACAAATGGGTGCATCACGGTGGCTACATGTACATGACATTTATTCACGTAGAGCAAAAAGTCAAACTCAAAAAAATGTTTAGCTGATTATGGTTCATAAATCACACAGTTCAGTTTAGGCGAGCACTGTTTAACAAACCGAACTTTAAAGCTCCCAGGCTCCATCCTGTGTCTGTGAAAACACCTGAAAGCACTTTGTAGGACTCACTTAAAAGGTACATTTTAAGTGTAGACCATTTTGATATATATTTTATCTTTATCTAAGTCAACAACAACATGTTTAAAGTTAATTTAAAAAAATACTTTCAATTATTGACTTTAATATGCACACCAGCTTTATTATTGGGGTTTTTCACTAGATTAAAAGCTAAGCACACAGGTTGGACATTTGTTCTATTTTTTTATGCAAGATATGTACTCAGGATAGAAATCTTCTACACCTACAAAAACAAACAAAAACTAAAAAAAAAGAAAATTCATTTTAATTTAATTTTAGTGAATAAAACAGTAGTAGTTGGTATGACTTTACATTTACTTTTGTATAGGCTCTGGTGTTTTCCAAAAGTAAAATCAACATATTTTAATCAGTTCCTCTACAGACAAAAATCTATCATCAACATAAAAAGATCTATAAACACACGTGAATATGTCACCAGTAAAGCTTCGTTATTCACTTATCAACTCTCATACATATTTTTCTATTTCCATCATCTTATCATCTGTTTTGTGATATGTTCAGTTTAAAGTAAGAAGACTGCTTGAATTATTGTATTGAAATTAAATATTTTGTTAGAACTGTGTTACTGATTTTTCTTCCTTTTTTTTTCATCTTTTCCTTCTGTAGGCCAAAAAGAGGTCAAAGTAACACAAGGATTAGATGCCACTCTGGAGTGTTACGGCCCCAGTGATGCTACTAACGTACTGTTGAGGTGGACCAAACCTGAGCAGCAGATAAAGGGTTATGTCATTTACTTAAAAGACGGTCATTTTCAGGAAGACCTCCTGGATCAATCATTTAAAGGTCGGGTGAAGCTGAAGGATTCAAAATGGATGAACAATGGAAACTTCTCAGTGATTCTCCAGAATGTCACCATGAACGATTCTGGAACATATGAATGTGAAGCAGCATACAACAATCAGGCAGTTCAAATTTTGAACAGCATCAGCCTGAAGGTAGAAGAACGAGGTGAGTGTGAAGTTGAGTGTGTGTGTGATCAGAGGTGAAGCTGCTTCCTGCTTGTTGATGTTTGTTTCTAAAGATGTTGTTGATGAGACTTTGTAGAAAGCAGCTGGTCTGAGTGATGTGATCAGAGTGCAGTAGATAATGTCTGACAGCAGTTTGAAGAGGAAATGGATTCTGTTCTGTTCTTCACTCATCACCTACCTGACAGCTGACACCTCACACCTGTTTCTCACCTGCAGGTCAGCCAGGAGGACAGAGTGGAGATGGAGGGAAGGAGGATGAAGGAGAGAAGAGTGGATCTGTTGGACTGATTGTTGGTCTGTCAGTTTCTGCTGTGCTTCTTGTTGCTGCTGTTGTTGGTTTTGTGATCTACAGAAAATGTAGGAATTCAAAATACAAGTCTCCTTCTGAACAAGGATGACAAGTCCAATAATCGACGATGAATGATACATTCGCAGAGTTTTTGATGGGTGTGACCCACCATATCCCAGAATTCATAGCACAGCCCAGTTTCCTAAAATGGTTTGCAGCTACTTCGTTTTAATTTTACTCTTTTTAATCTTTCTGGGTCACAAAATCAACTTTTAAGATATTTTCAGGCAAGAATGTAGCTCTGTAAACTTTAAATATCTGCTCGGTTTATCAAGACATCACACATTAAATGTCTGTTACCCAACAGCCTGATAGCTCGCCGGAGTTCAAGGGTCACTAGAGCTGGCAAGAACAGCAAACTCCCGACACATCGTTTTCAAACCCAGCCTATTAATTTGGACACGGCTGTAATCATGCACAGTCTGATTTGCGCATTTACAACACAGAAAAAGTCCAAACACTAACACTAAAAAAAGTAGCCAGTTTGGGATTTCTTTGGCTTTAAACTGGATGAAAGCGGTAAACCAAAGGATGTAACTAAAGTGGTTTGCCGCTTGTGCAGACGTATAGTGCGAGCAAAGGACTCAAACATGACTAACTTGCATGAGCATGTACGTGTCCACCATCCAACTGTTTTTTTCTGAGGCTACTGCCTTTCTGTTATGAGATTGAGTAAATGACTCGTTGCATATGGGCGCACTCTGAGGAGGGTGCATTTGCTTGCAGATGAAAGAGGGTCCTGTTAAAAAAGCGCTTTGATTTTATTTTTCTGTTGACTGCTTCTGTTAGCTCCATCATTATTAGCAAACGTACTCATGGGCAAATAAATAAACAAATCGCCCTTGTAAAAACTATCAACGATGGGATAGTCGATGTATTCGTCCAATCGCCCAACCCTAAACGGTAGATCTGTTGGACTCATAGTTGGTCTTTCAGTTTTTGCTGTTAGTGCTGTTGTTGGTTTTTGGATCAACAAAACATTCTCTCAGTGTCTATACCAGCGTGCACTGCCTTATTATTTCTCTGTAATTCAAGCTAATTGTAAATCCAGAAGAATGCTGTGAAATGACTTTGCAAACACTGTGATCTGTAGTGAGAGCAGGAAGCAAGTGGAGTTATGCACTGGTGAGAAGACGAATGAAAGTCAGTATAAACAACACAGAATACATGT
>NW_005189310.1:0-7835 GCF_000239375.1 Pundamilia nyererei
CTGATCAGCAATCAGTGGTGCCAACAGCGCCTCCTGTGGTGAGAGGATGCAATAATGCAATGTAGCATTTTTCCACTCAACACTTGCAGTCATGGAAACTGTCTGTTGGATCTGTGTGACGTTGCTTTCTTGGTTAGAGTTCCTCACAAATGTCCAGATTATTCTTCTAATGAGGCTATTAGAAAATGGGGTTTTCATTAGTTGTCAGTTTTAATCATCAAAATAAAAAGAAATAAAAACTTGAAATATATCAGTCTGTGTGGAATTAATGTACACATTATACAAGTTTCACTTTTGGAATGGAATTAGTGAAATAAATCAATGTTTTTGATGATATTCTAATTATATGACCAGCACATATACATATATGCGTGTGGGTATATGGGTGGTCTGTGTGTGTGAGCAGAGTAGAGAGTAGGTAGCAGTGTTTGACACAATGTGATATTCTAGGAAGGCAAATTAGAGACATCATGGTGTATGAATAAATGGACTGACACATATTTTACTGCTGTCGTTTGCACAAAGCTCATTTGCTTCGATAAGACAGTGACAGGACTAAATTTATTTATCTCCATAAGCATTATCAGCAAAATAACTTCACAGATAAAATAGCTGTCATCTTGTCTTGTGTATGTATGAGCACACACGCACACGCACGCACGCACACACACACACACACACACACACACACACACACACACACAATATGCTGAACAGTTATGCATCCTCAATTCATTCATCCTTAATTGAGTTAAACTAATCATGACATACATTTTCCCTTTATAATATTTATTTTTCTTTCTTCTGTTATTGCATTGGGTGGTAAAAAAAAAATAAAATGTTTGAATTTGAGTGAGGGAGTTTTGTGTGTGCACGTGTAAGACAAAGCAGGAATATATTCTCCAGCACTCAAAAAATTATTTTTCACCCTCACTATAAAACAATAATTCTGAGTAAAAAACAACTGAAATAAATAAAACTACCCACATAGCAAAATTGATCTGGCCCAGACCTGGCCCACATAATGTGCTTACACATGGCACACATACAGCAAAAAATGACGGCCCTTTGGTGGCCCACACATGGGCCAGCACAAGGCCAGTTGCAGACACCCTGTGCCCTGTGCTGGCCCAGAACAGTTTCAGATGGCCCCAGATGTCAGCCTAATGTGTACCTTAATCAAGCAATGTAATAATAACATGTGCTGGAACATACACTCAACAAAAATATAAACGCAACACCTTTGTTACTGCTCCCATTCCCCATGGGATGGACGTAGAGACCTAAAATTCATTCCAGATACACAATATAACCATCCCTCCCAAACAGTGGTCACAAATCAGTCCAAATGTGTAGTAGTGGGCACATCTGCTATATTGAGATAATCCATCCCACCTCACAGGTGTACCACATCAGGATGCTGATCTGACATCATGAGTAGTGCACAGGTGTACCTCAGACTGCCCAGCATGCAGTACACATATTGTACAAAAATTGACCAGGCTTTGACCAGATGGACTGAGAAAAATAATAAGCTTTTAAAAGTAAAGAATATATGACCAATTTAAAAGAATAATAATTAAAAAAACAAAACAAAGCTCCCCAGTTTTCACAGACATTAAGCAAATCAGAGATATGTGTCATAGACCCATAAAAAATTTGCATGACCAGTACAAGAGCTACAGTTAGCTTTTTATGAGGTGGCAATGGAGGAAACTTTGCATAGTGCTCTCCTTTCATTCCTCACCTTGCTTTTTTCTCTCCTGTCCTCCTTTGTACATCTTGTTTCCTATTTTAATGTCATGTCTTTTGTTGATCTTCTTTTCTAACCCACAATAATAGAAAAAAATGACTTACAACAACATATGTACTATTACAATAACTAAATCTAATCGACGTTCAAAGCGTGAATTAACTCTGTGTCTGTTTGGCTCTATTTGCTAAGCCAACCGTAAGAGAATTTATTTGACTAAGAGAGATAAACTTAGCCATATGCTAATCATCAGCTGACAGTGTGGAAGTTCAAGCAGGTTCCACTCACGCAAAGCAAGACCAATGTTTACACTTTTATTATAAAAATATGCTGTAATTTTTATTGAACAGGCAGACTCCTAGTGAGACTTAATTTAATTTCCTGTTGTTTTTGTTGGTCCATTTGATGTGAGTGCAGAAACAAAGTGTATACCCTAAAACATCTAAACACATGCACATGTTTGCCTTTCTAAACCTGATTTACCACTGTCTTCTTTTGTATTGAAAAGGTACAGACTCCCAGGTTTAATAGGGATGTTATACTTTCTGAGAACCACCCAAAAATAGTCTCTTTACAGCGTTCTTCACTACCTAAGCAATGTCTGAGACCCTCTCCACATAGTTCCTGTTGATGGTGATTGGCAGTATGTAATTTGCCTTCTTCCTGAAGTAAATAATAGTTTTTGTGGTGTTCAGGAGCACGCCGTTTATCGTACATCGCACTGCCAGCTGCTCCACCTCATCCCTGTAAGCAGACTCACAACCCCCCTGAAATGAGCCCCACCACCATGGTATCATCCACAAGCTTAACAGTGGAGTTACAGTACAGTTGTGTGTAGAAGGTGTAGAGCATTTCATCATGCTATTAATACACAGCTATACTGTTTACATTTTTTGAACAGCTTTTTAAAAAAAATCAAGCTAACCTTTTCTTGATGTCTTTTGCACACATTATATTTTAGCATAAGAACTATTGTTGCCAAGTAAAATAACAGTGATAAAACTTTTTTATTCATAGTTGAATACTATCCCTTTTTGATTGCTAAACACAGTTTAGAGCAGGATCAAGAACAGGAACATTTGATATGTCATCAAAAGTTTGCATACTGTTTCAGCTGGTGAAAAATGGGTTTGTGTTAAGAAACCATCCCAAGGCTATTGGTGGCTTGTGGGCCAATAGGAGGGTGGGTATAGATTTAAAAAGGTCCTGCTGCAGTTCAGTCACCGCAGATAGCAGTAAGGTCACTGACAGCAATGGCTCATCTTACTTTTCTTCTCCTTTTGCTGTGGGTTGGTGAGTACTCAACTGCTACATTACTTGAAATTTGTGTTATTTTATTGTTATAAACAAAATTCATGTGTGCCATGCTATGTTTTTACAAATTCAGTACATTATGCTATTCTCAGTCTTCCGTCCTGTGCTTCTCTGATAGTGTGTTTTAAGAAAAAAGTGTTACAAACACTGGGGAGTCATTGTTTATAAAATTGTTAAAACCATCATTTACTATATTATTTAGTTATCAACCTTGTGGACGGTATTTTCTGTTTTTCTATTTGTTTGCTTTTGCTTGAAGATGTAATGCCCTGCAGTTACTTAATTCCTTCTTAACAATTACACGCTGCATGGTACTCATCATCTTAAAAGCAAATTCACTGCTGCTTTCTAAGTAACTGCTGTTGTAACTTTAAGTCACACATTTGAGGACCATCTCTTTCAGCTGTTACAGTGAGCACAGTGGTGGATCTGCAGAAGAGAATCTATGGTGGGATTGACTGTAATCAAAATGAGCGTCGATACCATGTCAGCCTGACATTATATGCTGATGGAAGGTGCAGTCACTGTGGTGGCTCTCTGATTAAAAACCAGTGGATTCTAACTGCAGCTCACTGCAGGAGTAGACCAATGTGAGTTTTACGTCAACATGTTATCCATGAACCATTTTATTCTGAAAACCTTCCATTTTAATGCCTTTGTATGAGAACCATGTAATTGTCTAGATATCAACCAAAAGAAACATATCAGTGATAAATTTAGCATGGTTTTGCACTTCTACATATTGTTTCTACTTAGTGACAGCAGGATAGTAGATCTGCTACCTAAAGAGATAAGTTGATGGTATTCACCCTAGATGTGCATGTTATCATTCTTCCAGGTTTGCAGTTGTAGGTGTGCATGCAGGACAACGAAATGTACAGAGAATTGAAGAAATCAATATAATCACCCATCAACATGATGACATCATGCTTGTGAAGTTATCAAATCCCACTGCTGGCATTCCAACTGTTCCTTACTGCCCAAATATTAATAATGACCCAACAATGTGAGTTACGACTCTGTCAGTGCTTTGAATTTAGGTCTTACATTTGTGAAATACAATAAATGAAAGACAATGGTGCAGTGCATACAATCTGTGCAAATGTGCAACATAGAAGATATAATGTAATGTAATGTTTGACGCCTCATACTTAAAATAGCTAAGCAAAAGTGGATAAGTCCAAATCCAGAGTTCATTTACTTGATTTACTGATTTATTATGAGCTTAGAATACACCAATGGATGTCCATCACTAGATGAATTTCTGTTTTTTTCCCCCAGAGGTGATAATGTGCAGGTCGCTGGTCATGCTACTCATACAAAAGATCAACAAGGTATCATAGGTAAGAACTTTTTTTTTGGTAATTTTACCGTTAGATAATTTATGTCAGAGGGTGGTTTTTGGTTGTGAGCTTTTTATTTTACACTTTATAAGTAAAGTATACTTACATGTAGCTTTTCTTTAACAATACAATGAATTTCCTGCATGCTAGTTTCCTGTCCTTTCATATGTTGCTCAGCATATAACAATGAGATTTTTTTTTAGTTTTAAATAAATGGAAAATATACTGCACGTATATATGATACAACATACATTTTTTTAATGTTTTGTTATTTTTCTCTAGTTCCTGATTTTCCAAGTAATCTCAAATGTGCAACAATGGATGTTGTCAACTGTAACAATCCATTTTTGAGTACATTTTACCAACAAAATCCACCTGATGTACCTCAACAAAATAGGTTGTGTTTACAAAGACATGGGGTGGATGTTCGTCCTGTGAGTTGACATGGCTAATAACATTATTGTACGTCATGTATATTTTGAGGAAAATCATAATCTAAACTATATTTTCTCTCTCAGGGTGATTCTGGTGGTGGAGTGATACACAGGGATAATCTGTATGGTGTAATCATTGCTACAGGTGAACTTGCCTGTACTTGCGAAACTCTTTCCATCAGGGTCTGTCCTTACATGACCTGGATAAATCAGAATGCTGTCTGAAAATGAGTAAATGTTTATAATAAACAATTAATAGTGTAAGAAACTTGTGTTATGTGTATTCCTTCTACCGTAGAATATCTCTACATGGTAATTGCTAACATGTTGATTCACACCAAGACTAGGTAAAGAGAAAAAAAAATGGCAGAAAACTGAGCTTTTAGTCTCACATTGTGACTTTGGTCTAAAATATAACTATGGCATAACTTTTGAACGTTGTGTAATTGAATTTATTTTTACAACATTCAACACTGATGATGGTTGTAGGATTGTTTTGATGAGTGACATGAATATAGATGCTGAATTTTATTACCTCAGTTCTTCTGATAAAATTGTAGTAATAGCTAGGAGGGTATGGAATGAGGATCACAGGTGGCAGCTTAAATAAATCTACAGTGTAGGTAGGACAAATCTAATCCATATTTAACATTTAGCCAGTGTAGTGTAATGTGGATGGCGGTATTTGTTACTTTGAACTTGCTGAAGCTGATGTTTGAATAAGAAACATGTCAGACCAGTTCACATAATCCCTAAAATCCCATCTGCTTTTAAAATAAATATAAATAAATGACAATTTAATATCAAGCAGTGTCTCTATAAGCTGAGAAACTATTTCCCTCTCACAGGGAAACTCTGATGGAGGAGTGGTAGGCTACATAATGGCAGGATTTATGGGGTCGTTTCTTTTCTTGGTGATTCAAATTTTGTATCTAGACCCTCGTTTGGCTCTTGACGAAGGCGGTCACACTTTTCTCCTCTCCCTTATCTTCCCTGCTTGACCTCTCAATGTCCTTGTCTCAATGTCGTTGCCTATGAAAAAAACAGGTAGCAAAGGCTCCCAGGGAGGTCGCCACATCCTCCTCACCCAGACACCCCAAACCAAAACGCTCAAAGCTGGAACTTGCCCTCAGGATGGTTACAATTTGAATTAGTTTTTTAATGTCCAAAAAGGTGGTGGATGACAGGAAAGCATCAAAAAATACGACCTGTATGTGTCTCTGATGTGGATTTGCCATCTGGAGAACGTTCTGGCAGTAACTCCAGAGCTGGGCGAGCAACTCCTCCTCTGAGGCGATCTGTGAGTCCGCTAGGTCCATAATGGCGGTTGGTGGGATCATTCTGTCACGGTCTGTGTGGCAGACCGTGGGGGATGTGGGAAGGAGGACCCAAACGCAAGACTCTGCAATGCAAACAGTGCACTTTATTTACAGTGGAAGCTGTAAACATAGTAAATCCCCGTGCGATCCCCTGACTACTGTGTCGTGTCTTCTCAAAAGTCCGTGCTCCGTGTTCTCCACTCTCGTGTGTCCACACACCCGGTGCTTGCTGCCCTCCGGTGTTCCACGCTCCTCCTGAGGGGAAATAACAGAGGCAGCCGTCAAGACACTTCATTCCAGTAGGCATACACTCACAGACTTTAACTAAGTCTGTGAGTTCCGGAATTTTTGTTGCTGGGAGTTTGAACCCTATTAGTTAGGTTGCTTAATATTTACGCTAAGTACTGTTTAAAATACCAGAATAGGGAGGATGGAGTAGGTTTAAGTTTATTAGATTGATCAGTATTGCTGAACTATGAAATATTTTTTTTGGGTAAAGGTGGATGTTGAAATTCAGTGCCAATTATGCAACCTGTTCAGCCATGTCTATATGCTCTTTTTTATGCTCTTAATATAGGGGGGGAAAATAAACTTTAATCAATAAACTGATTAAAGAAGCATTGTCTATGGAGCCAAAATCTGATCCTGTAGTGTAGCTGCAGTTTGCACATTTCATGTATTCTCAGACAGATTTGGTTTAGAGCACAGCCAATATTTAGCATAAGTAGATTTAAATTCACACACACTGATGATGGCAGCTACATTGTAGCCACAGCCACCCTGGGGCGCGCTGACAGAGGCGAGGCTGCCGGACACTGGCGCCATGTGTGTGAATCCACCCATGTGTGTGAATGACTGAATGTGTAAAGTGCTTTGGAGTCCTTAGGGGACTAGTAAAGCACTTTACAAATACAGACCATTTAAATTGAAAATTTTGTTTGAATTCTGCAATTAAAGACATGCTCAGTTATTTATGAACATGGTCTTTGTTTAAAGCAAGAAATGGATTTGTAACATGGGGGTGCATATCTCATTCTGAAAAAACTTTAACAACTAATAAGTGTTACCCAAAGCCAACCAGCATCATCCAAGGCATCAGTGTGGCTCTTCTTAGGAAAGACATGAATTCTTAAGCACGAGGGATATTGTGTAATTGTAATTGTGTAATTTTATTTTATTTTTTTGTCTTTGAACCCTTTTATAGCCGACAGGTATTGAAGACACGTTTTCTACGAGGATAAAAGTTGGCATTGTGATGGTGAGAGAAGAAGACATCGATTTGTTGGTTGTCCTTGAGGCGGCATTAATCCTGTCTAATCTGAGGGATGTCTCAAGTGCCATTTCCATGCTGATGGGCCTTCTTTTTGCCCTCAACATAGACTAGCCAAAGGAACTTAAGGGCATCTTTGAAGACTGTAAGCAGCTATCTCCTGGAAGTTCTCAGTCTTTTGAATATGTGGCTTTACAGCTGAAGGCCCGATCCAAAGTTGTGTTTCTTAATGTTTACAGGCCTCCCAAATACTGCACAGACTTTTTTAATGACCTCAGTGAACTGCTGTCTGTGATCTGTGTTGATTTCGACTGTGTAATTATTGCTGGGGATTTTAACATTCATGTGGACAACCCTCAGGACAAAGGGACTAAAGACCTGAGTAACACTCTGGGCAACTTT
>NW_005189311.1:0-1603 GCF_000239375.1 Pundamilia nyererei
TCATTTAAAAATGACTGCAAACATTTAGAGAACATGTGCTGCTGTTTGTCCTACATTTCCAACACTGAATGAACCCTGAAAACGTGATGGCAGGTGGCAGATTGGAGTTCACATGAAATATCGGCTGCATGAAGACTGGAAAATATCGATGATAAAAATATGCAGCCAAACATTTGCGGACATGGATAAACTATCTGATCCAAAAAGCAGGAAGTGACACAGCTAGAAAATGAAAGTGTGTAACAGCTGAAGTCAAATGTAATGCAGAGTTGAATCTGCACTTGGATCCATCTGTGAAAGGTCCACATGTAGGGATCACATGAGTCCTGATGTTTGTCAGTGCAGCTTGAAAACTCCATCTACTGTGGGCTACATATACTGGGCTGGTAGCTCCATAGTGCTGGAAAGAAACTATTCAATGTGCATATTTTAAAATCAGAGGCTCTTCTAACACAGGAGCCATGTTGAGTTTAGATCACAGCTGACCACCGGCAGTCTGAAATGGAATGAAGCCCACTGACAGCGAGCAGGTCTGAACAGGAATGGAACGCATCCATGGATAATACACCACTTTATTTGAAGACATCTGTAGCACTGCCACAGTTCTGGATGTTTCCACAGACTCCTCTGTGCACCTCAAGAAAAGGTCAAAGGTCAGCAGCACATGTAGTTGGGACAATTCTTTATTTACAAACAACAGTCGCACAAACTATACAATTATTTTCCCCCAATTACAACTTTTCAGTGTTTTGGAAATGACAGTCTTCATTACAAAGCTTTCGTCGTTATGAATTTGCATACATGTTTTTATTGAACATTTGAAGAACTAGCAAAAAAAAACCAGAAACTCTTGTAGAGGACATAAAGTCAGAGATAGAAAAGACAAGGAGCAGGTGCATCTAGTACAGGTAGAGCTGCTGCAAAAACCCACAGAGCCCAGCAGCCAGCGCAACAAATTCTGGATCCTTTGCTTTTAGTTAGCAATTAGCATTAGCAGCACATCCTGCGTCCGATGTGAAAGGACTTTTATGCTGCGCACTGTGACTCACAGCAATGGTCCCGGGTCAGCCCTGATGTTGTGTTAAACTAATCCTAAAGTAATAATGTATTTCTAACCACTGACATACCACAACTTTATCCTTTCAACAGCTGCTGAAAGTTAGGGGACTTAGCTGCTATCGGATATTTATATAGAGATTACCCTTCAAGGACCTGCAGTTCAAAAAAGCGCACCTCTGACAGCCAAACCCATCTGTTCTCTGATTGGATTGTTTAATTTGTGATTGACATGACATTGACCAATCAGCTTAAAGGAAGAAAAAATAGGGTCAAAATTCGTACTTTTAACTTGCAGGTTTTTTTTTGGCTAAGTCCACACACAATTTTTTTTTTACACACACAAATCTTTTTTACGCGCGCACACATTTTTTTTTACACATACAAATCTTTTTTACAAGTACAAAACCGATTTACAAGTACAAAATATTTATGACTACATTTTGAGCCCATACACACGGCCTCTAAAATCTCTTCCACGGTTTCTGTCTGAAGTCCACTCTCTGTGTCGGATCCACAGGAAACAACAAGATCTTATTAATATATA
>NW_005189311.1:2623-7832 GCF_000239375.1 Pundamilia nyererei
AGCTGACAATCATTCCAATAACATCTAATGGTACATATATATAGACACAGCACTACAAGGAAATGGCTCTCAGCATCTGGTAACACATGAGTCCCTGTTTTGTGTTCAAATTGTGTGCATGTTTTAGACGTGTGTCACATGTAGAAACACAACAATCCCACAATGACACAAAGATTGGTTTGACACAACTGTGCAGCTGTAAGTTGTTTCTAATGATTCATTGAAGCTCTTCTAACATTCTGGAGACGATCGGTACATGAATCTGTTCAACACGACAACAATTTGACTTCAGTTTGAACGTTTGCCATTAAATAACCTTCTTCATCCAGCTGACAAGAATCCTTCATTCTATGATATTAACAGTTCCTCCTGTTGATGACAAACCTCTGACATGATCTGCTTGAGGAGCTTTTTCATGTGAAGCTCTCTGAGCTCAGGGCAAGTTGCTGTGTTTCACCTTTAAGAGCTGCTGCCTCCTCACCGTACTTGTTCTTCTCGTCTTCTCCTAATGACACCATTTATGCTTCATATCTTTCATTGGGCCTAAAAACAGATGAAGAGTAGATCTACTGCTGTTCACTGTCAGTGTAAATATGGAGAAATATGAAAAGACAACCAAAGACAAACACAGTACATACAGAGAAATGTAGACAGAATGTGCAGCCAGTGCAGTAAATGGTCTCAATATCAGCTCTTTAGAAAATGATCATGATGAACATGAAACTAACATCAAATCAGAAACACAGCTTTCTTGTTTCATGTGCAATAACAATAAATGAAGAGCTAATAAAGAGCTATTCTATTGTAAAATGCTGAGATGATTATTACACAGAACCCAGCGGCTCACCAAAAGCCTGCATTGAAAATCTATATTAACCCTTTAAGACCTACCATAGGACCAAGTCCGCCAGAGTTATCTTTATATTTTCACATGCTGTGGGGCCATTTCTGGGAGCATTTCAAGTTGCTATACATCAATATAACAGTTATAGCCCAAATTTTGATAGTATGTATGCATTAAGTCTATAATAACTACATAAATTGCAAAAAAGTGCAATAAACTACAAAAAATTGAAAATCGTTTTTGTTTGTTTTTTACATATATTTCTAGTTAGAGAAATTTAAGAGGTTTATTCCTCAAAACTGTAAATGCAAAAAAGTTGCACAAAATAGTTTCTAACAACAGGAGATTTATTTTGAGTGTCTTCATAGTTTTATTTTTGAGAAACACCAATTTTTATATGCTGCTGGAAAAATGAAAATAAATATTATAATGCAAATTTGCAAAAAAACCAGCATGTGCATCAAAATCAACTATTTTCAGCAGTGCAATTTGAGTTCTAAGCATCCCAGAAACTATTCAGAAAAGTATGAAGTCAAACATGACTTTTAAAAACACCAGTACAGGCTTATAAGGCCCCGAAGGTAAAAAAGTAATGACGTCACTTCCGATTTTGGCCAGGTAATGGTGGACACGCGATAGTTCGCGCTGACGTCTATTCCAACGTAGGAAGTGTTACGAACAGCTGATCAGATCGGCAAAGCGTGTTTCTGGAATATTATGTTTTTGTTGCTGCAAGTGCTTTTTATGCTGTTTTTGCAAAGCTATATGTGGAAAGAAACCATGAGTTAGGACAAGCTGATGCCATAAAATGTAAGTACAACTCCTCCGGTTTCATGTGCAAAGAAATGATTGTGCTAGCTTACGTGGTTGCAGTTCTACAGGGATTTAAAAATAGTTACGCAAAATGGAGCGTGAGAGAACCAAGTCTGTCAAATCTCTTTATCCAACACAAACTATCAAACACATTGGGCCACAGTCAGTTTGGCTTTGTATGGATGATGTAACAGGGGGCTGGGAAAGGATGGTGAAAGGTGAATATAATACAGAACAATAACATGACATATAATAATGTAGCAAACATGATCTTCAACAGGCTCACTTATATTATTCATGATCACAAACACAAAGAACTTGTGCAGCCCTGATATCAGCCCTAATATATGAGTGTGTTTGCCCAAAGATGGAAACAGCATCAACATGACAGCTGTAAGAAATCTTCTCTCAGCCTTGTTTGGCAGAAGATCCCTGCAACAAAGATTGTAGCTGAAAGATGACGTGTGTAAAGTTTGCTCTTTGGGAGGGTTGAGGCTGCTTTTAGACCTTTGATAGTTTCCAATCCAGTTCTGACAGACAGAAATAAAAACAACATCATTAAGATCAGATCATGGAGCTGTTTTCTGCCTTGTTTCTATCTTCAGATTACAAGACTTTACTACAATAAAGATGCTAACATGTATCTGTAGGAACGACATCATTGAATCTATAACAGCTGGAGCCAAACCAGTGGCCTCTGCTGGGATCACTGGTGAGCCAACACTTGTCCTTCCTTGTTGGATGCAGATTTCAGGGCTTCCTTTTGCTCCTCCGTTATCACTGTTCTCTCTTCTCAACACATGACGACACAAAGGAATCAGCACTGAAGCACACATTCCACACATATAACAGACCAGTCCAGTTACACACACCTCTGCTTGACATTAGGCCTAAAACAAAGACACAAAACAATAACTTGACTCTAAATAGAAGAAACTCGCAGCTTTCTCTGGTATGTCCTTATTCATATTTGACACACATTGTTAAAGTGAATTGTTAAATGTTGTCATTTTTATGCTTACCATCTCTACATTGTTTCAAACTGTGTGATCAAAGACGTTCCTTTGTCTCTGACCACCTCACAGCTACTCTGGTGCTGGGGGAGCTTTTATTGTAAGCACATCCTCTCTGAAAGATCTGTTTGTGTGGTAAGCTTCCTGCTTTTATGACCCTGTTGGTGAGCAGGAGATCACACACACACACCCCCAAACACACACCCCCAAACACACACACCCACACACACACACTCAACATTTATTTGGTCCTTCCGAGCCAGAACCCAACACATTGCGTCCACCGAGGGAGAGGGAGATGACGCCGCTGAAGTCTGCTAGCAGCAAGACGTCTGTGACGCCTGATGAAAGACCTGGTGCTTAACTTTGTCGCCAGGCCGGCGAGTTTGCGTCTGAACTCCCCTCGGGTTGGATGGCGATTGACGGGATCCAGAGACTTTCCCCGTGAACGAAATAACACAAACAGTGAGTACAGAAGGTCTTAGAGAGCGGCTACGTGACCGTGTGTTGAAACGCAGGTACGTGAGTGCGCAAGCTGTGCGTGTAGACGCAAGCTGCCTGGTTTCTCCATCAGTTTTTCTTTATTTTTTTTAAGGAGGTCTGTTTTTTCCACCGGTGTTTTTAATTTTTTTAAGGAGGGTTAAGCAGGTTTCTCCACCGAAAGGAGGTTAAAAAGGTTTTTCTCTGCCTCTGAGGGGGTTGAGTGTTGGTTTCTCCACCGAAAGGAGGTCAGAGCGCTTGTTGGTGCCTATTTTGTGTGTGCGGGCCAGACATGGTCTCTGTGTGTCTGATTGTTGTTTTGGATGCAGTCACTTTTAAGCTGATGAGCAAGCTACACATTTTCAGAGCAGGAGCTGGTTGAACACATCAGAGGGAGGGAAACAGAGCTATGATAACTCGAGCATGCAGCTGTCCGTGAGTTCAGTTTCTTCCTCACACCTCAGATGGGCAACAGCTTTTCTGCATCCTGATTCATGTGTGTGAGACTTTTGTAACATCAGCATCATGTTTTTGTTTGGGCAAAAAGCAGGTGATTGTGTCTGACGTCACTGTGTGTGAGTTACAGAGAGGTGTGAAAGTATGTGTGTGAAGTGGTCTCGAACTGGGGCAGAGATGATTCTGCAGGTCACCGTCTACCCCAGTGGACACAAAAGAAATAAAATAGTTGTGTTGTTGATGAAAAAAACAACATAACATGAAGAGTGTTTCTCAGCCTGAAACAGCTACAATCTCACTTTCTGTTTGTAAGAAAGGAGAGTTCAAAAAAAAAGAGAGAGAAAGAGATGGGTGTTGTTTAAGCAGTGATGAGAATAATGAAAATGTCTTAGTTTGTCACTTCAGGTGAAAAGCAGACCTGGATCAATTTTCCACGAGCAGCAGTTGGAGGAAAATTATAGGTTAACATCATTAGGAAACACTCAGGCCGAGTTTTGTGCTGAATTGTGTTTACAGCTTAACTCCTATGTGTTCCTCACCCTGTAAAAACAAGCTCCAAGGAAGCTAACCTCTCCTTGAAGATAAAGAGTGCAGTTCCAGAAGCACAGGCATGAACATCAAGTCCTGAGAGAGGTCCAGCAGCAGTGTGTGCAAACGGCATCAGAGAGAAAGAAAACATGGATGAATGGAGAAGCTACAACTTCACTGTGTGTGAAGATGACTTTTGAGGAGACTATCTGAGTGAGCCACATTTAGAGTGGAATGGCAAGATGAGACAGTGAGGATGACCCAGGACAAAGCTGAAGAAAACTGACTGCCATTGGACTGCAAAGTGGGAGAGGAGAACAGAGTGGAAGGAGCAGGTGAGAACACAGAGGAAGGCTGTTGTTTAGTGTGGGGAATCAAAAAGTGGGTTAGCAATCGTGGGAAAAAGGAAACTGACTGCTTTAAGGGGAAAATTTAGAAGAGGTCTGGAACACAAAATGAGAAAGGTACACAAAACACACACAAACAGAAAATGTATTAACCATACTAACCCTACATACACATACAATGAAACTCATGAAGACCAGACAGAGTCTAAGCATGAGATTCTGACACATGACACATGGCGAGAGCTGTGTGGGAAAAGAGGAGTGTCAATATTTTAACTTGCAGATGTTGTGACGTGCCCTGAGAAGGAGTGACTGAAGAAGATCATCCACAAGTTGGAAGCTGAGGCCTGGAGAGAGGCTTCAGGAGGATCATAGAGGAGCAGAGATCACCTTCAGCACAGCAGACATCCCACAGTGAGCTGTGCTACTGAGCTTCCAGAAGATCGTCGAGAGGAGACTTTGAACAGCAAACAACCAGAAGGAGTGAAAGAGATTCAACGCTGACGTTGAGGAAGACAACTAGGGTGTACGATGTGCTCTGCCCTAATTCTTCAGCGGTGTTGGAAAGGAAGCAGAAGGATGAAGGGAGCGTGCCAAGCTCTAATCGACGGCGCAGAGAGGAAGTTCAGCGATGGAATTGTGATTCTGTGAACAGCACAGGCGCCAGGTGACTGGGAAATAGCTGACAGCACTTTTCCCAAGGATGAAGATCACCTGCAGTATCAGAC
>NW_005189312.1:0-1704 GCF_000239375.1 Pundamilia nyererei
TGTGCAGAGGATGCCCAGCATTGTTCATAATGTCCAGCAGCTTTTTTAGTGTCCTTTTCTCTGCCACTGTCACCAGAGTGTCCAGCTCCATGCCGACCACAGAGCTAGCCTTCCTGATCAGTTTCTCTAGCCTGCATGAGTTCTTCTTTGCTGTGCTGCTCCCCCAGCACACCACAGCATAGAAGTACTCCAGCATAGTACTCCAGCAACCACTGACTGGTAAAACATCCTCAGGAGCTTCCCGCAGATGTTAAAAGACCTCAGCCTCCTGAGGAAGTACAGTCGGCTTTGGGCTTTTTTATACAGGTGCTCTGTGTTGCATGACCAGTCCAGTTTATTGTCCACCCACAGCCCGAGGTACTTGTACTTGTTGACCACCTCCTCCCCCTCTGAACCGGCAGTGGACCTTCTCTGGACCTCCCGAAGTCCACAGGGACACTGTGAGAAGAGCACAGGGGCCAGTGGGAAGGTGAAGTCCAGAGGAGTTCTAGTGCGAGAATAGAGGGTATAATTGGGTTGAAATTGAAGCCTGAACTCATTGATGGTTTAGCGATGTCCACTAGATCACAACAAAGAGGTAAACAAAAATAGAAAACACACATACACATTACATGTGACATTATTTTTGGAAAGAATCAGAAGTGAGATAGTTTGAATTAAGAAATCAGGGAAAAGATGCATGACTTAAACCTGATTATAACATACAGAGGCAATGAAGAAAGCAGCTTACACTCACTGAACATTAACATGAATACATAAAAACGCAATGAAGACATACTTACACTTATACACATGATATAAGCTGGTATTTCTGATCAGAGAGAGGGAAACGGGTAGTTTGAGTACTCATGATAATGATGAAAATGTCTCAGTTGTGTTTCTTCAGGGGCGAAAAAGACCTGGATCAATTCTCCATATGCAGTGGTCGGAAGAAACTTATAGGTTAACATGACTGGACATGTTAAGGCAAGTTTCTGGTTGAATTGTTCACAGCGCCATGTGTCCCTGAACCTCACAAGCAAACTCCGACCTATGTTAAATGCTGTCATTTAAGGTGGGAACTTAAAATTTGGGTTAGCAAATTTTGGGAAAGAGAAAACTGAGTCTTAAGTGGAGAATTGTGGAGGAGTCTGAAACACTGCAAAAAGCAACATATGCAAATTCACCTACACAAGCAGAAAACACATTAACCTTACAAGGACAAGCTCATGAAGATTAATGCATAGACATTGATTAAACCTGGCTAAGAACACAAATATACGCAATGAAGATGAGCTTGCTATTTGTATGAGTGACAGAATGGTGTGAATGTTTAATAAAATACACTTGAGTTTGAAGTTGAGGAATAACTCAAAGAAGCTATATGACAGAGAGAGTGAGTTATGGAAAAAAGAAAAGTGATTGAATTAGTTTTAAAAGAGTGACTTAGGAGTGCTCTCGTACTGAGTGATCAAAACCAGTGATCACTGTAGAAAGAAATAAAATAGTTTAATAAGGTGGTAATGTTTGAACATATATTTCACTTGTTACGGCAACTTCTTGAGATATGACTCAGTATGCAAATTAGCTGGAGTGAGTGGTGACGAAGAAGCTTCCTGTGTGTGTGTGACTGAGGCTTTCAGGAGAGGAGGCATAGCAGACTGTTCAGAACTTTTGTGTGTTGTGTTTAAAGTTTTTGAGGTTGTTGTGGTGATGGGTTGATTC
>NW_005189312.1:2476-3717 GCF_000239375.1 Pundamilia nyererei
GATAACTGTTCTGTTTTAAGTTTATTTTTATGACATAGATTGCATGATGAGTGGGGAAAACTGAGCAGTTTTAGTTTGACACATGAGATGTGTCAAAAAAGGGGGAATTTAAGGTTTAATTTGAAAGGGGTTTTAGGATCATTTTATGACTTTTTGGGTTTTTGATAATTTAGATATGGTAAAACTGAAGCAGAAATTGTTATTTTTATGTTAAGGTTAAAGGATTAAAGTGAACTGAATCCTGTTTAGAAGATACAATGCCGGTGTTTTTAAAGCTGTATACAAATCTTAGAGGGAAATTGTGGGACACGTTGACAAAAAGATGTGAAGGTTGTAGGAGTAGAAAAGGTTTGATTTCTTTTTTATTTCTAGAAGAAGTGGTTTTAATGTAGGCTTACACATACAGATATTACATAGATTTATTTTTAGGATAAAGGGGAGAGCTTATACGTAGAAAAGATTTTTTTATACATATTGCATTTTGTGCCTTTAAAGGAGTTGTGGCTCAATTCGTCTCTTGAGGGTCACGAGCCTTTGGCTAGCGCTATGATTAGCCAATCTACTGTGAGGATGATATGAGTTATTGAAGGATTGCACACGCTTACAGACATATAGAGTCCATAAACACACATGACAGTATTGATTCCAGGCAAAAGGCCTCAAATTAATTTAGCTTTTAACTGAACTTGAGCTGGCCCTGTCATAAGTGACAGAAAAGAGGAAATGAATAGGAGTTTCTTGCTTTAAAGAAGGACCAAAGGAAGGAAAGCATATATTTTGGTTAAGTCTGATAAACTAGAATTAGAAGGTATTGTTACATTAAAAGGAGCAAAATGAAATAAAAAGGTTATACCAAAAACAGGTTATAACATAGGAAATGTGAGTTTTAAAATGAAGTTAGTGTTTTGTTTTTGTTTTTTTTCTTTTTTTGGCCTGTCTCGTCTGGCTCTTTTGCCATCAGAATTGTTGTCTAAAGGCAAAGAAAGATGCCCAACGGATTTACTTTACCAAACTGACCATCCCAGCCTTGCCATAACGGTCCATTTGATTCACCTTTTATTGTTTATTTTATTTTCACTTACTGAATATGGGACAGACTTGACTGGGGGGAAAAAGGGGAGAAAGAAAGAGGGAAAGAGAAACAGCTGAGAAGAGGGACGGGGGAGAAGGGCAAAAGACAAAAACCAACAGAACGGGCAGAGAAAAAGGGGTGGAGCAAAAGAGGAGGAGGCGGAGAAAAA
>NW_005189312.1:5421-7831 GCF_000239375.1 Pundamilia nyererei
TGTTAACACACAGGAGTTGTTTCAAGGCAGCGTTTAGCTATGATAAAATGTATGAATATATGTATGCATGGGCTTATATGTTTAAACTTAATTGATTAAACTGGTTGTTTTCTTTTGGATCTTTTAGTAGAATAGGCGCTTATAATGATTTTCTTGTGAAAGGTGACTTTAGATCAGAGTGGAGGCCTTTGCAGCAGCGACAGTTCTGTGTACAGGATGTTGATGATCAGATAAGGGAGAATAGAGCGAGCAACAGGAAACAAGCAGCGCTTTAAGAGTTTTAAAATGATGAGTAACGTTGAAGAATATATATAAATACAAGTCAATAAGCCAAGAACATAATTAGGATCATGCTTTTGATTGAAGAGTCCCAAACATGATAAGTTAAGGAGGCATAGGAAAAGGTGTTTTGTTTCCTTTGCAGAAGATCTCGGCGACCACAGGGGTGTGAGGATCCTGGAAGCCTGAGGCCTGATAGACCACAAGAGAGGGACCCACTCCAATCTCTCGCATGGAGTGTTCTCGAGTGAGAGCTGGTGTTGATTACTGGACCACTTAGATGACATGAGGTTGTTGTCTGATTTGCTGAGCCAGAGGATGGATGTCAAAGAAATGAAACAAGTAAAGTGTAGTGACCCTCTTTTTTTTTTAGGGAAAAAAGAGGGTCAAGAGAGGGAGTGTGGAGATCAGGGAAATTATTTTGCTGCTATTGTTAATACTCATCATCATTATCATTGCATTAATAATATAATCTACAGCATTGATAGTGCATTCAGACACACCAAATCCGGTTGTTGGTACTTGCTGGCTTGTGTAGCCTCTAGGTAACAAAAGCTCAACACTGACTTCTGTTACTCGCCAGTAACCAGAGGTCTGTGCCCTGGTATAATGGCATCTAAGAGTATACCATTCAGCAGTGAGGGACGTAATGATTTACCAGCAGTAGCTATGTAATGTACTGATGTCTTATTAGGGACGTAAGGAGGAAATATTTTATGTAAAATTTGGTGTGTTTAACAAAAACAAAATTCATTTACATCCTGCTTTAAAAAATGTTGTTAACAGAGAAAACATCCATAAAAGCTGAAGGCCTTCAGTAACTCTATAGCAACGTGGAAGCGAGCCTTGGAACAACCAAAACCCCCAAGAAAGCAAGCAAAAATCAGTGATTCGATGGCAGTGGGTGCAAACAGACGACCACAGGCAAAGGTTTACAAGCTCATGATTAATTTCATTTGTGAAGGTCTTTCTGTGGTTGAACAAACTTCTTTTAAAGAACTTTTGTTGACACTGAATCCTCAATGCAAAGTCATTTCCAGACCCACTTTCAGGACCAGAATAGAGGGAGCTGCCAATAAGATGAAAAAAACTTTGATGTTGCACCTCAGTAAAGTCAGCCATGTTGCCACCACTTCAGATTATTGAACAGCACACCAGCAACGTTTCATAGGGGTCACAGCTCCAGGACATCGCCTTTGATATCCTAGCTGGTGCACTTGATGGCATTCATTGTGAATACAGAATAAGGGGGAAAGTGGTAAGACTGACTACAGACAGTGGCTCGAACTTTATTAAAGCATTCAGTGTGTTTGGTGAACAAAGTCAGCCTAAGAAAGCGGAGTAGGAGTCAGATCAAGACTCTTCTGAAGAGACCAAAGCAGACTACCTGGACACATTCACCATCCTAGAGCAAGATAGTGGTCTTGAGTACCAGCTTCCTCCACATCAAAGGCGTGCATGGCACCTATTAAATTTAGTCACAGCAATAGATTCTGCCAAGGCAGAAGACATGCATGATGCATACAAACGGCTATCACGAGCAGCCTTTGGGAAATGCCAAGCAATCTGGAATAAGTCAAGTCGGTCCTACATGGCAGCAGAAATTGTGGTTGTGTTCCAGCTCATCTGGCCAAATCAAACTCGGTGGAACTCAACATACATAGCTCTGGAGAGAATTATACGGATCATACAAGAGAAGGGGGAGGATGCAATGTAATGTCTGTGAAGAATTCAAAGTGAAAGAGTGAGTTTTATTTCTTATTTCTAAAGTATGGCGCAAATGACACAGGTGGAAATCAATGCCTGGAGCTACCTCACTTATTTGTTTTTCTTTTTTGTCATCAACAATTTTTATTTATTTCATTTTAAACTTCAATAACAGAACTTAAGAATAACTACATAAATAAATAGTTTAAAAAACAAACAAACAACAACAAACAACAACAACAAACAACAAACAAACAAACAAACAAAGGAAAGTTATCCTATTCTTTCTTCGCACACCAATCCCCACACCACCACTCTATCATTACTCTTCTGTTCTTCAAGTTACAGAAAGCCAGCTTGTAAAGGGGGACCAAATACAATCATATTGATGCAATTTATCTAATAAACCATAAGTCACTTTTTC
>NW_005189313.1:0-2627 GCF_000239375.1 Pundamilia nyererei
AACCACACACACACACACACACACACACACACACACACACACACACAAAGAGGTTTCTTGCGTGACCAGGGGAACAGGATTTTAATAAAGCATGTAGGAGAAACAGATTAGGTTCAATGGTTTGGAGACAAAGCAAGAGAAGCAAAGGTAAAATGGTTTGTATTACGATCTGCTGTGGCAACTTATAAGGCATAAAGCAGGGTTTGGCAATAGTAGTCCCAGAACTTCATGCGCTCTTTGCAGAAATTAAATACCCAACCTAGCTAAAAGGGAGGAAAGCTGGATTTTGAGAACTTTACGAGCTTTAAATTGAACTGTACCTGTTGGTTTCTTTGGGGTAGAAGGGTTAGTAGTGGTAATGGTCGTAGTGGTTGTAGTGGTAGTTGTTGTGGTAGTTGTTGTGGGGTTTGCTGCAGGAACAAAAAGTCAGTCAGCAGGGATGTGTAAAATCCCAACTAGAGATGTAACTATTTGACTGGGACATCGGTCTGATCCTCACTCAAAAGCCTGGAATAGTTTTTGATTGCATATCTGCGACAACAAGCTGATCTATTGCCAAACTACAGTTTGGCAATTTTTAGGCTATTGCTAAAGATCATTCAGTTTAAGTCTGCGTTGTTTACAGCAGCAGCGTGTTGATGTTCTAGGAGGACAGCTAGGTAGCTAAAACAACACAATGGAAACATGCAAGCAACCGCAGCTTTATAGATATTTCAAGCTTGACATGACAAGACCTTGTGTTTGTAGGAAGTAAAACTATTCCTAACCAAGTGAGTTAAAAGTTCCAATGAAATCAATGCTTTCCCTGTTTGGCCTCTCAAACACATCAGATAAACTGATATGCCATTTATTATAAATACAGCAATAAATTAAAAGAGGCTTAGGATTAAGAATCAAATACTAAAAACATTTACTGGGCAGATTTTATTTCACAAAATTACAGAAGCAATGTTTAACCTGAACCGGATGTTCCCTTATAGATAAGAATGGTTCCTGGTGTTGTCCCCAAAGTGACAAATACAGCTTTTTAAGTAGGGTTGGATATCGATTTCAATTTCTATAACTGATTTGATTCTGATTCGCAAGGTTCTGATTTGATTCAATTCAATTTTGACACAGTCAGAAATATTATAATTCTGATCATTTATCAGTACATATCCATACTTTTATATCTCTGTATAAAAACAAAACTGACACTTATGAGATTTCATCAGAGGTGTAAGCATCAAAGCAGATGCTTTGATGCTTTGATTTGTGTTAAAGTAACAGAGGATAAAACACAAAAATATGAAGGAGATTTTCCTGGCCTGGCACTTCATAGCAGATAACCTCCTTAAAAATATTCTGCAGTAGATCAAAAACGGAAGAAAACCATGAATCAGCAGATTAACATTACCTGATGCTGCTGAATTGAAGCAGAGCAAAGTTACAGAGGTTTTATTAAAAATACTGGTACGTGTTTTACGATTTGGCATCATTTGTAAAAGTTTACATTTCGTCAGTATTGAAGAACAGAAATTAGGCTCTCTTGTTGGAGGTAATTTTTGAAAAACAAAAGACAGCGGCCAGCAGCACTGTACACAACAGTAGACAAGTGCGTAATAAGCCAGCAAAAAAATGGAGAAAACAGATTTTTGATGGGAAACTGATCTTAAAGTACACAAGGAGAGAGAGCTGTGCAGTAAGTGTGATTTTATCATGGTGGAAGCAAAACAGCAAAAGTAAGAGAGAATTCATGATGATGTTTTTCAAACATGAAACGTCGTTTGGATCTTCTTTTGCTTCTGGTTGAGTTAAGTTTTACCTGCCCTCATTTGTTGTTTTAACTGTTTGTCAGTTGTTGAAATAATTTTGTGAGCTTTAACCTGAGATTCTGGCATTTCTGAAAAAATACATTTATATTTAAAAATTGATTCAGTGAATAGATATCACATTATTCAAACTTAAATTATTTTGAAAAGGGAAAATCTTTTTTTTTTTTTTTTTTTTTTTAAATCCAACCCTACTTTTTAATTCAAAGCTAGTATTGGACACACTTAATAGAGGGAGCACTCATCATGCTTTTACCAGTTGAGATCTGATACAGAGTAACTCTAGGTATTTGGTGAGATAGATATTAGGGGTGCAACGATACAGAAAATTCACGGTTCGGTTCGATACTTTGGGGTTCGATATTTTTTCGATACAAAAAAAAACAATGTTCATGCCTTTTTAATTTGTCATTTACTAAATTTTCACGGCACATTCTGCACCACATCTCTGTGCGTTCATCATTTGTTTGAAGCCAGCTCACCTCCTGCAACTACTTTTCCGAGAATACGTGCTTCTTTTGTGGTTCGGACTCCTGACATTTCTTTGGAGGTGGAGGAACACCAACGTAATTGCTTAAAGGAGCTTCTTCGACATCTTTCAGAATTCTAAACAAATGTCTGTCCTCCTCCTGAAAATCTTATGTACGCAAACACGCATTGCAACTTCTTATCTTGTGCGCGTTTTTTATTTTGACAGCGAATGCGCACCACTTTTGTGCAGCCCTGGTTATTTAGCTTGTCATATTGCAGCCACAGAAATTCTTTTGTCCATGAAACCATAAAGCTGCACTTTCTTTTTGCCTTATAGTCTGATTT
>NW_005189313.1:3766-6017 GCF_000239375.1 Pundamilia nyererei
TTCGACTACTCCGCCTAGGCTGCACTGTCGAGCGCAGATCCACTGAGCGCTCAACACAGACAGCACCGTCAGAAGGAAAGTTGATAAAATAAATTAAAAATTTTGTATTGTTCGATACATATGCGTACCGAACCGAAAGCACTGTATTGAACGGTTCAATATCGATACGAGTATTGTTGCATCCCTAATAAATAAATATACACACCTATCTATCTATCGATCGATCGATAGATAGATCTCAATGTCCCTCTGGCTCTTAATTCATATGATACCAAACAGAGCGTGAAAACAATCGAGCAAAACAGTTCGATCTTCTCAGTTCACTTTCAGCAACTTTGCACGTTGAAAGCATACAAAGAAAAGCAATTGGTGAAGCTGGCATGATATGCCTCTAAACTGCTGTGGCTTTGATTAGGTGATCATCCAATTGAACCAATATCCACAAATCAGATCAGTGCATCCCTAGTAAATCATGTGGTCATTACCCAAAGCCAGGGTATCAGTTACGAACTGGAAAAGTTGAATAAAATTTTCCCAACAGGAACAGTTCATGCATAATATTAGCTTTATGTATGTTACTGATTATTTCTTTTAAAAAAAATGCTGAGTAATGATCTGTAATAATATGGAAAGAATAATATTTCGTAAATGCTTTAATTTAATCATGTAACTGGATATTTTCTTTACATTATTGAAATATAATAATGCAAGAAATCAAGAGTTAGCTGCCAAAATCCATGCACTGAATGAATGAGGAAAAGAAAGACAGCACAAGTCAGCAAGCTCCAGCTTTGAGCAGTTAACTAAAAGCTTGAATTATAACACCTTGCAACCAACATGTTTTGCTAGCATATGACGAGATTCAAAAGAAACCTCATAGGAGAGGTAAACTGCCATTCAGCATTTATCAAAAATGTGCATTAGGAGGAGTTATGCTCAGAATTGCGGGTGAAGTTGCACTTAGAGCAAAGAGATGATCCGATTGAACTCAGTACATGCAAATAGATATTTTAATTTTTGACTTACGAATACACTGAGGAAGTCCAGGCGACCACTGACTATTTAGCTTACACGTCACAGTCGCGGATCCAATCATTTTGTATCCAGTGCTACACTGTAATGTGACTGTAGACGAGTATCCATATGGAGGTCGAGCACCGCTACTCCACTGTCCAAACGAAATCTCTGGTTCCCCACATTCAACCTCTACAGGGAAAGAAAGACATTAGTGCAGTTGTCAAAAATGATCTTTCCATAATATGTATTAGCCTAATTTATACTACACAAGAAAAACAAAACAAATTATTGAAAAAAAATTCAAAACACTTACTGATACATTTTGGAGGCTCAGGCTTGAATGTTCCATCATCCGAACAATGCAACTGTCTTGATCCATTATGTGTATAGCCGCTTTTACAGGTGTACACTATAACGTCTTTATAGTCATAGAGTTCTCTATTTGGACTGAAAGAGCCATCCTGTACTACAGGGGGTGATTCACATTGTGTCACTGGAAAATAAAAATACAAATCTATCAGAATGAAAACAAACAGTGAGCTTTTAATCAGGGGTGTGACTTGTGTTACGACAAGACAACCAACCTTCACAAACAGGCAACCTGCCCGTCCACCCTTGGGTTCCACAAGTGAGTTCTCCTCCACCAACTGGCATATGACTGATTCGAGGGGAAAAGGTTAGTTTAGAGATTTTATTTCACATGACACAGAACAGCAAGTTTTTGTTTTTTTAAGACATGGAATTGCAACGTTTTAGTGATTTACTATGCTACTACTACTTTCAATCTAAAAACTAATTATCTAAACACTGTTTATTAGAGCTAGCATTGTATTACTAACCCGGGGTTACAAATGAGCACTGCTTTATCACCAAATTCAGACCCAGGACGATATTCAATCTGTCCATTTTCAACTTCCTCCACAGGGCCACAGTTCTTCCCTGAAACAAGAAAAAGAAGGTTATATTGGAACCTGTTTTTATAACATTATGTGTAATCTCAACAAATATAGTCTACTATTTATGTAACATGTTTATGTGCTTAAACTGGCTGTGAAATGCAGCTGCAA
This sequence comes from Pundamilia nyererei, assembly GCF_000239375.1. Taxonomy (NCBI): domain Eukaryota; kingdom Metazoa; phylum Chordata; class Actinopteri; order Cichliformes; family Cichlidae; genus Pundamilia; species Pundamilia nyererei. Next base: position 5,851 of record NW_005189313.1, read on the forward strand.
TAAGGAATTTGAATATCAAATCAAGTTTTAATATTCACGTTGGCATTTCAACCCCAGAGAGCTCCAACTTCCAGCAGTACAAGTAATACGTGGGGACCCTCCTGCAGACTCATATCCAGTATTACAGGCAAAAGTAACTGTGGTCCCATCTGGAAAACTAGTTAGAA
>NW_005189313.1:6452-7822 GCF_000239375.1 Pundamilia nyererei
CTAAACCAAAACCTTAACAGTAACCAAGTTTAGGTTTTAAAAATGAAATATTTGAAAATACTGCCTCCCCTCTCCCTTTGTCGCGGCAGAAAACAAACCTAAAGTCTTTCCATATTATACAACTTGAAGGCCACGATAGCTTCGGCTGGCCGATCAACATTTGTTAAACTAAATGACAGGTAGGTACGGGGGAAAAAAATGGCCGTGAATTCTCGCAGGTCACGTATGCTACTCTCGGTCTTCCTGGAGCCAAAGATACCGTGAGTGGTAACACAGCACATTAATAATCGCGTAATTTAGCTTACAGGGGGTTAAGAAGATGTCACTGAAAGATTAAAAAATGCTGATTCCATCTGAATGTCTGCAATTTGGTCAAAATCCATAAACTGTTAAATCGCCTTCGGCTGCGTTAGCTAGCTAATTGTTAGCTAACTTAGCAGCAACGACGGATAAATACAATAATATAGCACTGTTATGGGGTCGACGCTTTGTTTTTGTTTTTTCGGTTGTTACGGACGGTTAAAACAAACGACACCATACCTTACGTCTGAACGCCAACAATGATGACCGCTAACAGTCCTGCTCTGAAAGGTTATTTCGGGTTTCTCCTTGTTTTAATGTGGGCTGCGTCTCCTTCTCGGAAGTAGGCGCGGTCAAACAGTGACGTGCTTGTTCTTCAGAAAGTCTTAGCCTTAGATTACAGCTCGCGTACTTTATAACATAATAATGAAATAAACGAAAGAAACAAAGCTCTTAAGTTTGTGTGGATTCACATAAAACGAGTGTAGTACTTGTAGTGCTACCAATAAGCCAAATGAGGGTTGTTGTACTTCCATCCATTTTACTTAGTAAATGTAGCACCAGAAAGAAAAACTAAATTAGTTGAAACCGCTGTATTTCTGAAATTAGTCTGTATGCTATAACCGTATTTTTGTTTTTTGTTCTGTCTTTTCTGTACATAATACGCACAAGTTTATGAGCCCCACCCACCATAAACCCAACACTTCCTTATTACTCTGTTGTTCCATACTTCACATAAATATGCAGTTTTCCCTTCTTAAAGCAGTATTAATAGGACACAGCACGAGACCTGTATATAAAAAGACACATACACCTTTAAGACAATATGAAAGTGCAGGCTGTTCTTTACTGTCCTTGAAAAGCTTTGGCCCTCTTTTGTAAGCCATGCATACTACTTGTGACATACTTGTGAAAAAATTTTGTGTTGTAAATTACAGTGCCCAATACATTCAAACAGGGTGACGCATTACAAAACAGGGCGGACTGAATCAATGTGAGGAAATAAACTTCCTGCTGTACTTTGGTCTGTTTATTCACCATTCACAATTCCTGCTTTTTCCAAATGTTTT
>NW_005189314.1:0-2556 GCF_000239375.1 Pundamilia nyererei
CGCGGAGCACAAAGAATGAATCCGACGGAGTTACGGCCTGGTCCGGCACGGTGGGGGTCAGCCATGTCTCCGTGAAGCACAGAATGTTGCAGTCCCTCATGTCACGTTGGAAGCTGTAAGCTCAGAAAGAAGTCCAAGTAGGTCCAATAAACACAGTGCCAGCCCAAACTCCAAATTCAGTTGTATTTAATGTAGTGCTGCGGGGCTGGATGGTGTCAACGCGTTACGAGTTAACCATGCTAACGCATTGATGTTGTGTAGCCCCACGCACGGGGTGATCCGCTGTAACTCGTTAACGGAGATTTGCTGCATTAATGTGGTTATGGTGTTAAAATCAATATAACGAAATTAACGCTGACAGCACTAATTTAATGTTTAACTTTAAGCTATATCAAGATTATCTGGTAAAAAAAAAATCTTTTTAAACTATCTGTTTAAATTCATTTAGACTTAATAAAAAACAATCGGGCCCTTACAGTACATAGTGCAGTTAATAAAATACTGACAGTTGCAGAGGTCATGTCTGATGTATTGATTCAGTCGTAGATCCAAACCTCTAAGAATGAATCCAGTTGCGTGAGTTAATCTGGTCGAACTGTCACGCTGTAGCCTGACGAAATTAATGACACATCTGTGTAAAAATCACCAGTAAATCTGCGACACCAGGTAATAAAAGACACTTGTGCAATCATGACCAATGATTACCACTCAACATAGGTGTACACAGGGGTGGGTCACATTAACTGGATTCAGTTCATAAATGTTGTTGGGGATTGATCTTACATTAGTCAGAAGGATGCTGGGTGGCAGGTACGAGTGTCTCCTTAGCCTGGTTAGCAGACCTGCCGGGTGTCTCCCTTCTGTTTGCACTCCCTGCATCACCTACACCACATGACAGGGCTGTGACAAATGTCTGTGATTATGATCCACAACCTTTCAGAAACATATACAGTAATTTGTTTGCAACATTTGAGGGTTCACAAATGTGTGAGTCCATTGTAGATTCAAACCGAAATAAATAGTCATTATTAGGCTTACACACAAATTTTAAAGTTTAGCTTCACAAATCTGATCAGTTTCTTTTTCGAAAAGACTCATATAATCACTGAATTGTGTTGAGAGCTGGCAGACAGCAGAGGGCCAGTTTAGTCATTTATTATTTATTTAATGAATTAATCTGGCTGGGCATTAAATTTTTCCCAGAGATGTGATGATAAAGGTCAAAGACTTTGACTTCAGAGTTTATTGTTTACATCATGGTGTGTTGCAGAATCTAAATAAATCACTGTGTGTTATAAATGTAGCTGTAAATGTGCCTAAAGGACAAGTTCAGATACAAATCAAAGTGTGATGGGTCTATTAAGTGAAGGAGGAGGAAGTATTATTTTGGCAGAGTATCACTGAATCCTGACAGAATGTTTATGATTGTACTGTGTGGGCACTAACATCACTGTGCAGAGTTTGTTTGTGCCTCTTCACAGCAGTTTGATTCATCAAGAGAAATGATCAACCCCTCTGTGACATTAAAAGGTGGCCACAAGTATAAAATAAAGGTGTTTTTATTAGAGGAGGTAAACATGTTTTTAATGTCTGTAGGAAACTGAGGGCTCACAACTAAATGCAAATGTAGAAACAAGCTTGTTGTTGCATTAATGTGGTGATGTTTTTGTTTTATGTTTTTTTATCTATTTATGAAGACACACACTTTGTGTCAGTTTTAACAGTAAAATATTTTTGGTCAGTTAAAACTGTCCAGAATCTTTCTTGTATTCTTTCATTATAGACTTGTTATACTGTTGTAACGCAAAGAATGGTCAGTAGGAGGTAGTGAAACAATCATAGATGGAGTTTGTTACTTCCTCAGTGTGTGTTTGTGTCACCGCCCCAAGGACAGCCTGCGTCTTCTTCACCATCATATCTCTGAGCCAACAATACTCTGAGCCAACGATACACGAAGCTAGGTTTCGCTAGAAACGAAGTTTTTTGAAGCCATGAACCTTTTTGAACCACCATATCAAAAATGTCTTCATTCATTACGTTCATGGGTACTGATGGTCAAATAAAGCTGAAGTGCTGAAGCTTGTATTGAAAAACGGTTCATTACTCGAAGCTTTCAACACAGTCGTCTTTGGTGACATCTGGTGGCCAAAAAAATGAAGAGCGACTCTAATTTACAAATTAAAATGAACTGCTTCATTATGATTCACTCTACTGAGCTGAGCCAACAGCTTCTGTTTAATATCATATGACAGTTCTGTGTAATGTCAACTACCCTTGTGCTGCTTTGAACATGTATTTTGGGGGGTAAAAAAATAATGTTTTGTCTATTTGATTGATAAACAATATTGATGGATAATTCTTACTGGTTTAAACATGAGACCTGCATTGTGTTCTGCCTTTGCTTGTTACTTCTTGACATTTGTAAACACAACAGATAAAAACACATAATACACAACAATACACAACAATATTCTTGTTTAAGCCCTGGGGTAGAATTACTTATGAATAGCTAAAATGAAAACGTAACACATAAAGTTATTATTGTCACAGCCAGGA
>NW_005189314.1:3044-4820 GCF_000239375.1 Pundamilia nyererei
TGAGTCCTCTACATCAAAACTGTAGCAATTCTGTTTGTTTTTTATTTAGGAAGATGCAGAACCTCCTCTATTCCTGGATGGCTCTCTAATTATGTCACATACTGGTTCACTATTTCTCACACCAAAACACAGTACAAATCCCACAAATGATTCACTTCCTTATAAAACATTGAATCAGGTACTGAAGCAGTGATATAGTGAGTGAAGCTTCAGACATCACTGATCATGTGACTCTGGCCAGACCTCGACACAGTGCTTCTGAAGCTGTTGTTGTTTCGTACGTGTCCAGAGCTTCAGGTTCAAACCACTGACTGTAGAAAACTTTTCTACAGTCACTGGTTCAAACGGACCATCGCTACTCATGAGTGACACCTACTGGCAACAGTGGTTGTTGCACAGCCAAATGAAGCCATGGCTGTATCCCAATTCAGGGTCTGCAGCCTTAAAGTACGCAGCCTTAACGGTCCACAAGGGCCGCGTACTCAAAGACCGCTAAGGCTGGAAATGCGAGGCTTGTGAAATGGGACGGTCTAGCCTCCGTCGCGCTGCCCAGGTTGCATGGCAACCATGATACTAACAGCTGGAAACTTTTCAGCATTGTTTGACAGAAATGAAGGAGAAAATCTTTTGTTCATTTGTTTGTTTGTTTCTACATGAGCTTTGATCATTCTCTGTAAGATTAACCTCAGCTATTGAACGGCGTGTATTTTAAAGTAAAGGCTTTAAAACCAAGTTAGTACAAACGTCACTAATGTCACATAACTTTGCCGACATGTGGCCAACAGTAATGTTTTAATGTTCTTCGTTATTAAACATTTGCACATAAGTAAGTGACATAATATTCAGTACTTACTTAAAGTTTACTCTTCAGCCACCCCTCATCCGCCATTTTTTTTTTCGGCAAAATTATCCACACCCACCGCCGCGCTATGCATTCTGGGATATGTTGGGCCACGAAGTCTACACCGCCACATCCTTAAAATTCAGGGAAATGAAGGACGCATTTGAGGGCCACATTTCGAGCAGCCTTCGAATTGGGACAGCCTTCGTCGCGTTGCTGCAACGTAATCGGCCTTAAAATGCGGCCTTTAAGGCTGCAGACCCTGAATTGGGATACAGCCCATGTGTGTCATGTGCTGGTGGGGCAGCCAGAGAGAGGAGCCAAATGCAGGACTATGCAGCCAAACTTTACTCAAAACAAGTTGTATTACCTGGAAAACACCAGATAAAACAAAACGTAAAGCAGAATAAGATTTTCCTCTGTTTAACTAATCTGCAAATAAACCTGTGAAATTTTAACAGTGCTCATCAAGTGGGCACTTCATTCTGTCGGCCAACTGACGCTACTCACCACAAAAAGAAAATCCTTCATCTTTCAGAAATCAGAATCAGAATCAGAAGACCTTATTTATCCCCAAGGGGCAATTAACAAACAACCGAGCAGCATACATTGAAGATAAGGACAATAAGAACAGGCAATAGGAGTGAAATAAATACACCGAATATACAGTATATACAGTTTTAAAATTACAGTTGTAAAATTAAAGTGACTGAAGGTGAATAAATAACTGCAAGTGACTAAAAGTGAATAAAGTGTCAGTAGTGTAGGAAGAGTGTAGTTTATGTTTATGGGTGTGGGAAATGTTCTTATTGGCTGGAGTTAAAAAGCAGAGTGGCTTTGGGGACAAGGGTGGCTCTCCTCCTCTCAGTCCTGCAGGAAATGCAGCGGAGGCGTCGCCCAGAGGGGAGCCATTGAAATGCGGGGTGAAGAATGTG
>NW_005189314.1:4840-5695 GCF_000239375.1 Pundamilia nyererei
CTTTATTCATCACAGTGACAGTTATTTTCCTGATGAAATCTCTGATACATATCTTAAAAAATTGATTCAAATAAATAATAAATCGATTAAGATTGAAATTAGATATGCAAATAAAAATGTATTATATTCACTTTACCTGTGACAATCCAAAAACTCAGAAGCAGAATCATTTTTAATCCCTCAGAGTTTTGAACGTAAGAAAAGTGGAATTCCTCAACAGGAAATCTGCTGTGCCTGGTTTCTCTGCTGTAGGCAGCTATGAATGCAGCAAATATGGCAGGTGACAGAAAAAGAAATCCTTCAAAGCCCAGCGAGCGATACACCATCTGCTGGTTCAGAGAAAGAATAAAACTCTGCCAAATGCTGCTAAACTACACTTCAATTAATTAATGATGATCTGGTTATTTCTGTTCATTCATAAATGTTATTATTCAAATACAAAAGGTGAAGAGGATATTAGGGTAGTCCTTTGTGTGTGTGATTGGATGTTAGCATGCTGTGTGTAGCACAGAAACATTAAGACTGTTCATTTGATTAGAGCAGTAAATAGTTTCCACACTGAGGGAGCATTTAGGATGAAGAGTGGAAAGGCAGACCCAGATGACATATCTGTGACATAAAAAACAAAGGACAGGGAATAACTATGGGAAACTATGGGTTGTTGAAGCGAAGTTGAGAAGAGAGGTGACGATCACTACAGCTGTATGGTTTGCAGATGATGGCACTTACAAAAAGACAGGAGGTGGAGTTGAAAATGTAAGATTTTCATTGGGAGTGAGCAGAATGGACAGGATTAGAAATGAGTCAGAGGGACGGCTCAGGTTGAGCTGTTTGAAAACAAAGTCAGAGAGACAA
>NW_005189314.1:7600-8718 GCF_000239375.1 Pundamilia nyererei
TTTCCCCAATATATCCCACTCACTAACAGGTGCCATGATAAAGAAATATTCAGTGTTATTGAATTTACCTGAGAATATTTATAATGTTATGCCTGATTGATGTATAATCCTGCATATATGCCAACAGCATAATTCAGTGAGATAACCTCTTAAGCCCCAAGCCTAACTGATCTCCTGCCTTTTCCCTTTTGTGTTTTATAATTCCAAGATGTTATCCAAAAAAATCCCACTATATAATCCAGATTACATGCCAACAGCAAAATTCAGTGAGATAATCTGCACTACACACACTGCTGATATTTTCAGATCAGATAAACATGAAAAGCTACATGTATGAAGCCACAGCTCTTCAGTAAATATGCAGTTCGTATCGTGGGTGTGTGCTTGAATGCTCACACACTTAACATGGTTATATTAACATTTCAACCAATAATCTCAATGAAATGTTTGGTTTATGATACAAAATACAACACAGAGGACGTCATTTAGAGCAACAGAGGAGAAGCTAAATATAAATAAATGGAAGAGAAAACAGTTTCTCACCTTCAGTGTTTCCATGGTTGACTGTACTGAGCACTAAAATAGTGAATGAAACATCATCAGACATTATACAACTGAATAAATCACAACAAATATATAAACTTTGGCTTTTTAAAGGTAAATCTTCAGATTGCACAGTTATTGCTTATCATCGAATGTATGCGTTACTATTAGCTGTCAAACAGACTGGAGACATGAAAAAGAACTTTAAAAAACATAAAAACATAAACATATTAAAATTGTGAACGGTGAATGTAATGTATGCAAACAGCAGCAGTGTATCTAAGTTTAAACAGTCACTGTTATGCTTTGTTGAATAGTCGTGTGCGATACTGCATATTTTGGTATCGATCCAAACCAAGTAAATACGGGCCAGTATCGCTGATACCCATCTCAGTCTCAATCACTCTAAATTTTCATGACCTTAGGTGCTTTTTGTGATGTTTCCTTTTTTATTATTAAATAGTTAAAACCCAAGACATAATTAGGACAACGTTTATAACTAAATAGAAAATGCTTTATTATTGCGGCGGGGCGTGGTCTGCGATGCTGCTGCAAGTGAGATGAACTCACCTGCC
>NW_005189315.1:0-2210 GCF_000239375.1 Pundamilia nyererei
TATTTTATTTTTTACATGTTAATATGAGAATTAGTCAAAAGAATGATGTGCCTCTGACCGCATCAGTTTATTCTGTTCCTGTTGTTGGATGTACACTATAAATATTTTTGAGCGCAGAGTGCCATCTAGTGGTCAAATCAAGGTCAAATTGTGAACGAAATTTGGAAAGACTCTCTTTCAAATGTGTCAAAAATGAGACTTTCTATGATGTAATATTTAAGGGGTGTCAAACATGCAGACCATAGACTAGATCCCGCCCACCCAAGTCTGCTGGTTGGATTTGCAAAGTGCACTGTGTGGCTATTATGGGTTGGGTTTGAGTGTAAATTCTGAAAGGTATTTAATAAAACAAAATAAATAAAAGTGAGAACAAAGCGTTAAAAGTCTGTCATTGAAAAAATAAAGTTTTATACCATCTGCAAGCTGTCAAAGATAAGTGATATGTACACTTTGTCTCCTGAAGAGGGAGCACCTTTGTTCACCTGGACATTTACTAAAGTAGAAGAAAGAAAGAAAAGATAACAGTTGATTTTATCCAATTAACAAACTGTTGTCATGACATTTAGTCACTGCAGAGTAGTTACAACACAGAAATGAATCGAGTGGATGAGGTGACGGAGAAGGAGGAGATGAAAGGACACAAGGAGAAATGATGCAAGAAAAGACGACTGCAAAGAGTGTTGTCTTGTCTTTACATTTCTCTCTGCCCCCTCATGTATGCCTGTCTAGAACCGGCCCAGTATATAATATAGACTTGTAAAAATGCTAAAAATCAGATTGAAACATTTGCACACATATAACTATGTATCCAAGGAAGGCGTTGCTATGGACGTGGGGGTGTCATCAGTGCCTTTTTTGAAACATGTGAACAGGAATTCTTCAAATCACAAAGAGACACTAAAGTGATGCTTTAAAGCTTTAATGCAAAGAAATCTGTTAACTGAGCCACAGTCAGCTACCATTACCATGGAGTGACAGTGCTTTACAGGAAAGAAGCTAAAAGTAAGACAGCTTATGAGATGAGTACAGCGGGCAGTGTCGGTTTCTGAGGAGTTCACATCTCAGCTGGAGCTTTCCCAGGACGGTGGATGTAGTCGTTTATGAAGGTCAGATACTTTGCAACCTCAGTACAGACGCCAGGGCCGTCCTTGGGGCCACAACCACCAGAACTCATGACTCCCACCTGAACTAATTTCCCCCCTTTACGGCACACCAGTGGACCACCATAGTCTCCCTGTGGAAGCAAAACACACAACTTGGACTTAGATTTAACAATAAACTCCAAAGTAACGAGTAACTACTAGTTTCTGTCAATTCAGCTGAGTGAAAGTAAAGTACTTCATGTGTGATAAATCAAAAAGTGTTTGTTTATTTCAAAGTGGTAATAATCCATTTGATTAAATGCAAAAGACTAAAAAAAAGGGAAAAACTCACTTTGCAGGCACCCCTTCCCTTGCTGTCATTTGTGCATAGTGTATTAGAGGCTATCTGAGAAAGCCTCTCCTTACAGGTACTCTGAGAGATGATGGAAATCTTGAGCTGCTGAAGTGTTTCTGGAGCTTTCAGTGGAACTGTGGACACACAGGAAAAGTATGGAAGTGACAGAAAGGTGATGTTTCTTATCTGTGAAGTACCTTACTATGCAAAGTATGGACGTAGGCTATGTTTATACACAATTAAATACAGTTTACTGGTGACAGTATGGCAATTTACAATGGATCTGTGAGCCTGCCTTTTACAGCGTGAACATTTTAAAGCCTACTTTCTGTGCTTAACTTACCACCATTTCCCACTTCCCCCCAGCCAGTGATCCAGCACTCAGATGATGGACCAAAGGTGTCATCCTTGTCAGGCAGAGCCACTGGTGCAACATCTTTTGAAAATGTAATCGGTTTCTTCAGCTTGATCAGAGCAATGTCATTTTCGTAGTTGCTGTTGCCCAGGTCTTGGTATGGAACAATATTGGCTATACCCATGTAACGGTGAGCCGCCTTTTGCAGCTGATATGCGCCGACAACAACGAACGATCGATGATGATTATAACTGCATGACAAGAGAAACACACACATTAAGTCTCGTGTATTTTGGAATGACCAAGCCTTCAACAAAACAACACTACACATGGGTTTTGTGGACACTGGTGCATTCAGCAGTTTAAAGGGCTTTTTGTTTTTTCATAGTTGGCAGGAACTAAAAGAAAAGGAGCTGCA
>NW_005189315.1:2927-4614 GCF_000239375.1 Pundamilia nyererei
GCAGCAGTACCAACACAGTTAGCAGAAGTTTGCAGAAAGCCATGGCCGTGATGAAGAACAGTGTAGCAGTACCTCTGTGTGGTGAGGGGGGAACAAGTGCAGCTTTATATGCACTGCTGGAGAGATGACTATCATTAGTCCCGCCCTTTACATCTCAAACCACACCTAAAAAAATGTACATGCGATTTTAACATGCAGTGGAAAAATAATTGAAGACTTTGGTTGAATATTCTGGCAACGTGCCAAAAATATATATTTTGAACAATCAAATGCCATCTTTGATGAAAGAGTTTAACTCTTTTATTTGATTTATCTGCACTGCAGACCTGTTAGTGTGACACATTGTGCTTGAAAAGTTACCTGCTACTGCTGTGTTTAATTTCCACTTAAATTATCTAAAAGTGGAGGGTGGTGGAGTTAAAGTGTAAGGCATAAAAGGTGTGGTCTCAGTAGAATTTCCATCTCCACCCTAAATGACCTTAGCCCTTCCACCCTTTTTTATTTATTATACTATATAACTGCTCTTGTATACAGACCCACAATGTTTCTGTTTCAATGGTTCTTACGCATACTCCATGTATATAGTTTCACTCACATATATGTATCCATATATGCTTTTTATTTTATTTTAATTATTTATTTGTTTTCCCCTTGTTGTATATTGTTTTCTCTTCTTACCTTTGCACCTTTGTGGTCCAGCTACCCAATTTCACTGTGCAAGAAACTGCACAATGACAATAAAAAACTCTAAGTCTAAGTAAAGGTCTCGAGCATGTATGACTGAAAGGGAGCGAAGGGAAAATGGAGACAGAAAGGCAGAGGAAAGGCCAGGGACCGAGTACTCGTGCTCCAACTATTGAGACCTGTGTACTCATTGCAGAGACCTAAATTCTGTTGTGTTTGCCATTTGCTGCATATCCCTCAATCTCTCGCTTTACTTTATTGCCATTCAACCTTCTAGGAATAACAAAAAGCCACAAATAAGTCACAAAAGAAAAGTTCTCATTGAATTCTGTCACGTTAGTAAGTAAACTGAAGCACAGATGGAAAGCCCAAGGTGGCATAGCAGGTAGTGAAATGAAAAGGCACTTTAGCTGCTACTGGAAAACAAGCAAAGAACAAAGGAGGGAGGGAAAAATACACAAAGCTAGAAAATAATGAGGAACTAAACTGAAAGGATAGACAGGAGGAAGATGGAAAAGAAAGACTTTTAAGAAGCTTGAAAACAAAGATTAACGACATGAAAAGCACAAAGACTGTGAAAGTCTTATTCATGTGAGTGAATGTGAGTAGCTGATAAATGCTTGGTAATGCAAAAAGGTTTGAAAGGTAATGAGTGCACGATTTATTTATTTATTTAAAAAAAAAATTTGAGGGGGGATTTTGCAGCCGCTGATTAAGTTGTTATTTTTTGATGCATCTCCGTATCTCGTTTTTATCTTTCCACATCTATACAGGCTCCTCGGTTTGTGCAACAACTTTGCTTATGTGGTGATGCTGAGCGCCGCACATGACATTCTCGAGAAACAAGAGTCACGAAATGAAACGGCGTCTGTAAGAGAACAAATGTGTATTTAAATATGCACTGCTCAAATAAATGAAAGGAATACTTGATCACTGGATTCTGGCACAAAGTCTTCAGAGATGTTGATCTGTCCAATCAGGAAACAGAAACTGTTGTGAATGC
>NW_005189315.1:5737-7805 GCF_000239375.1 Pundamilia nyererei
GAGATTGATGGATGGTAGTGAAGGAGGGCATAAGGATGGATGGTGTGGCAGAAACTACAAGCTGTATCATTTGTGTCCACAGATGTTCAGTTGTTACATTTTTCTTGGCAGGCTGTGCTGTTAGCTGACATCCTACCAACACTCTTCATCAAACTGTTCGCTCCCTTTGTGATCCACAAAATGCCTTATGGGTAATTATTACTTTGATTGCTGTTCTTTGTTTCCACTTGCTGTGTTTTTACAGTAACTAACAATCATCACTCACATTATTGGTACGATCTGATTTCACTGCACTGATAATAAACAAATAGTTGTTTCTTTGACAAACTTGCAAATGACAAAAACTGTGACGTCCTTCCTGTTTTACAGTAGTGTGTTTGTATCAGCTGTCAGGATTTTAGCCCCACTGGCAACATGAGGTTTGAGTTTGGTTTAAAAAAAGAGACAGAAGAAGAAAACAACAAGAACTTTGTTTTATTTGCATATTATTCCCACTCAATCCCACCTTTGGCGCTCTTTTTGTGCTGCTGCTGAGCTGCTGTGATGTCTTTTGGCAATAATGATCTCCATTTGTTTTCGTCTGGCTTTAATGTTTTCATGTATATAAGATGTTAAATTTATGAATGAGAGCTTAGCAGTGACCAAACATATGAAATTGGAGCAATAAACAAACATACTTGGTTAATGGCTGTGCCTGGTTTCAGTGGCCCCGGCTGACTAATCAGAGCTGAAAAAGAAAAGAAAAATTGGACTTTATATGTTTTGTGTGTGATATAGTCAGGAAGTCAGTTGTTAACAGACTGAGTTCTTCTTGCTGTCTGCATAAAAACATCGCTGTCATGGTGCTTTCCAGCTTTCCTGGTTAATTCCTGTTCTTTTATCCCAGCATTCGAGTGTTGTTCTGTGCCATCATGGCAGCAACGAGTTTCCTCCTGGTGTCCTTCTCCTCAGCTGTGTGGATGAGTATTCTCGGTAAAGCAACCTGTTAATAATTCAGATCAGATCTTTTATCATTAAGGGTGTCTGATATGGCTCTGATGAGCTTTTAGAAGGTGGATTAGATAAAACTTTGAGTTATTTGCTTCGGTTTAATTTCTTCTTATCTACTGTGAGCATCTGTGGTTGTTCCACAGAAGCTTGATAGAGCTTTACTGCTGCTATAAATAATCATTTATCGTACCAGTTCACGCTTCTGTCAAATACACATATCAAAGAATTTATGAGAAGTAGGCAGTTTAATATGAATCAGCAGTCGGTTACGGGACAGCGATAATGCTTCGATGAATTTTCGGCATGTCCCATGATGAGCTATGGAGCCATTTTAATGACCCTGTTTGTCCTGCTCTTTTTCTGTGTACTAGTTTGTATTTAACTTGGAATGACTCCACAAAGTACTCTGCTGGAATCACAAATTGAAGATGACCAACATTTTGTCGATTGGAAAAGTACCAGTGAAAGAGTGGATGAGGGAGTGCTTTCAGGAAATGCTGAGTCTAAAGGTGATGCAGCAGGTGATCCAAGGCACCAAACATACCAGCCCCAAACTAAAGGCTGCCACCGTAGATACTAGTACTAGTGTTTTTATAGTAATCCTGCTGGCTGTGTATGCATGTAAACCTTTAAAGATGAGTGGACTTTTTGCTGATATGGGGCCAAACTGGCATTTTATATTTTATTTAATTCAGTAGTGATACTAGCACCACAGATCTACTGGAAGAACTGGATACCAGATGCAAAGATGGCCCCTGCTTGCTAGAAATGTCCTGATAGGCTGTAAAGGGCCCAGCTAGTGAAATATTTTATAACACAGTGGAGAGGTGAGTCTGGAAATGATATTTTACATCACAAAGAGGGGCGAATTAAGCATTGATGTTTGTATCAGTATGTAAAGGTGAATGCTTGCACAAATAGTAATTTAGATCTGTGCTCACTCTCTGCAACTGAGAGAGTTCAGTGTTTTCTGTGGACTGTGTCAAAATATCATTCGCAGTAGCATTAGAAATGCTGTATTTTAATAGCCAACGCTATTTCAGACATTACTGTTAGAATCAAGCAGACCTCTATGTGA
>NW_005189316.1:0-1506 GCF_000239375.1 Pundamilia nyererei
ATATCATGCACATTTCACCAGGGCCAGTGGTGTTGGCTAAGGTCATTTACATTACACCAGGGCCTTTGCCACTGGCTTAGGACATTTACATTACACCAGGGTGTGGTCATGGCTGAGGCCAACTACATATCACCACGGCCTGTATTGGTGGCTGATTCCATCCACAATATGCAAAGGCCTGTGCTACTGGCTGATGCCATCCACATTACACCAGGGCCAGTGCTCCCTGTGAGGCCATCTTCACCACACCAGGGCCTTTGTTGCTGGCTGAGGCCATCCTCATTTCACCAGGGCCTGTGCTACTGGGTGAGGCCAACTTCATTTCACCAGGGCTTGTGATACTGGCTTACGACATCCACAATACACAAGGGCCATTGATACTGGCTGATGCCATCCACATTACACCAGGGCCACTGATGTTGGCTGATGACATTCACATTACACCAGGGCCTGTGCCAATACCATTCACATTTCACCAGGACCAGTGTTGTTGGCTGAGGCCATCCAGATTACACCACTGCCAGTGCTTCCTATGATGCCATAATCACCACATCAGGGCCTGTGCTATTCGTTGATACCATCCACATTTCCCCAGGGCTTGTGTTTCTGGCTTATGCGATCCACAATAGACAAGGGCCTCTGTTACTGGCTGAGGACATTCACATTACACCAGGGCCTGTGGTGCTGGCCAATACCATCGATATTTCACCAGGGCCACTATTGTTGGCTGAGGCCATAAACTTTACATCAGGGACAGTGCTTCCTGTGAGGGCATCTTCACCACACCAGGGCCTGTACTGTTGGATGAGGCCATGGACATTACACCAGGCACATTGCCTCCTGTGAGGTCAGATTAACCACACTAGGGCCTGTGCTGCTCGTTGATGCCATCCACATTACCCCGGGCCTGTGGTGATGTTCGAAACCATCCACATTTCCCAAGGGCTTCTGTTGCTGGCTGATGACATCCACAAAACACAAGGGCCTGTGATACTGGCTGATGCCATCAACATTTCACCAGGGCCACTGTTGTTGGCGTAGGCCATACACTTTACACCTGGGACAGTGTTTCCTGTGAGGCCATCTTCACCACACCAGGGCCTGTACTGTTGGCTGAGGCCATCCACATCACACCAGGGCTTGTGGTGCTTGCCATTACCATCCACATTTCACCAGGGCCACTATTGTTGGCTGAGGCCGTACATTTTACACCAGGGAGAGTACTTCCTTTGAGGCGATCTTCACCACACAAGGTTCTTTGCTGTTAGCTGAGGCCATCCACATTACACCAGGGCCTGTCCTACTGGGTGAGGACATTTACATTTCACCAGGGCCTGTGTTGGTGGCTGATCCCATCCACAATATAAAAAAGCATGTGCTACTGGATGATGCCATCCACATTGCAACAGGGCCACTGCTCACTCTGAGGCCAATTTCACAACACCAGGGCCTGTGCTGCTTGCTGATACCATCCTCATTTCACCAGGGCCTGCGTTGCTGGCTCAT
>NW_005189316.1:2000-4618 GCF_000239375.1 Pundamilia nyererei
TCCCTGTGAGGCCATCTTCACCACTCAAGGGCCTGCATTTCTGGCTGAGGCCATCCTCATTTCACCAGGGCCTGTGTTGCTTGCTGAGGCCATACACATTGCACCAGGGACAGTGCATCCTGTGAGGCCATCTTCACCCCATCAGGGCCTCTGCTACTCGTTGAAACCATCCGCATTACACCTGGGCCTCTGGTGCTGACAGATATCATGCACATTTCACCAGGGCCAGTGGTGTTAGCTAAGGCGATCCACATTACACCAGGGTGTGTGGTGCTTACCAATACCATCCATATTTCACCAGGGCAAGTGTCGTTAGATTATGCCATTCACATCACTCCAGGTCCTTTGCCATTGGCCAATACCATCCACAATACACCAGGGCCAGTGATTCCTGTGAGGCCATCTTCACTAGACCAGGGTCTGTGCTCCTGGCTAATGCCATCGAAATTACACCAGTGAAAGTGATTCCTGTGAGGCCATCTTCACCAGACCCGGGCCTGTGCTGCTGGAAGATACCATCCACATTTCACCAGGGCCTGTGGTGTTGATGGCTGATGCCATTCACAATACGCATGGGCCTGTGCTACTTGTTGATGCCATCTACATTACACCAGGGAATGTGGTGCTGGCCAATACCATCCACATTTAACCAGGGCCAGTGTTTTTGGCTCAGGCCATCTTCACCACACCAGGGCCTTTGCTGTTGGCTAAGGCCATTTTCACCAGACCAGGGACTGTGCTACTGGCTGATGCCATCCAAATTATACCAGGTCATGTTCTCCCTGTGAGACCATCTTCACGACAGCAGGGCCTGTGCTGCTGTCTGAGGCCATCTACATTTCACCAGAGCCTGCGTTGCTGACTGATGCCATCCACATTACACCAGGGCCTGTGTTGCTTGCTGAGGCCATTCACAATACACAAGGGCCTGTGCTACTGACTGATGCCATCCACACTACACCAGGGCCATTGGTGTTGGCTGAGGACATTCACATTTCACCAGAGCCTGCGTTGCTGGCTGATGCCATCCACATTACAGCAGGGCCTCTGCTACTGGCTGAGGCCACCTACATTTCACCAAGGCGTATGTTGATGGCTGAGGCGATCTACATTTCACCAGGACCTGTGTTTCTGGCTTAGGCCAACTACATTTAAAAAGAGCCTGTGTTGCTGGCTGATGCCATCCACAGCACACCAGTGCGTCTGCTAGTTGCTGATGCCATCAACATTACAACAGGGACAGTGCTTCCTGTGAGGCAATCTTCACCACACCAGGGCCTGTGCTGTTGGCTGAGCTATCTTCACCAGACCAGGGCCTTTGCTTCTGGCTGAAACCATCCACATAATACATGGGCCTGTGCCACTCGTTGATGCCATCTACATTTAACCAGGGCCTGTGGTGCTGGCCAAAACCATCCACATTACACCAGGGTGTGTGGTGCTGGCCATTACCATCTACATTTCACCAGGGCCACTGTTGTTAGATGAGGCCATCCACATTTCACCAGGGCGTATGTTGCCGGCTGAGGCCATCTACATTTCACAAGGGCCTGTATTCATGGCTGAAACCAACTACATTTCACCAGGTCCTGTGCTACTTGCTGATGCCATCCACATTACAGCAGGGCCTCTGCTACTGGCTGATGCCAACTACATTTCACCAGGGCATCTGCTAGATGCTGATGAAATCCACATTACACCAGGGTCAGTGATTCCTGTGAGGCAATCTTCACAAGACCAGGATCTGTGCTGCTGGCTGAGGCCATCCACATTACACCAGGGTCTGTGCTGCTGGCTGAAGCCATCCACATTAGACAAGGGCCAGTGATTCCTGTGAGTCCATCTTCACCAGACTAGGTCCTGTGCGGCTTGCTGATACCATCCACATTACAGCAGGGCCTTTGGTACTGGCCGAAACCATCCACATTTCACCAGGGCCAGTGGTTTTTCTGGCTGATGAAATTCAAAATACACAAGGGCCTGTGCTACTTGCTTATACCATCTACATTACGCAAGGGCTGTGGTGGTGACCAATACCATCCACATTTCACCAGGGCCACTGTTGTTAGATGAGGCCATCCACATTACAACAGGGCCTGTGCTACTGGCTGAGGCCAACTACATTTCACCAGGGCGTATGTTGCTGGCTGAGGCCATCTACATTTCACCAGGGCCTTTGTTCATGGCTGATGCCAAATACATTTCACCAGGTCCTGTGTTGGTGGCTGATGCCATCCACAATACACAAAGGCTCGTGCTTCTGGCTGATTCCATCCACATTATACCAGGTAATAGGCTCCCTTTGAGGCCATCTTCACCACACTAGGGCCTGTATTGCTGGCTGAGGCCAGCTACATTTCACCAGAGCCAGCGTTGCTGGCTGATACCATCCACATTTCACCACAGCCAGTGCTCCCTGTGAGGCCATTTTCGCCACACCAGGGCCTTTGCCACTCGTTGATGCCATCCACATTAAACCAGGGCCCGTGGTGCTGGCCGAAACCATCCACATTTCACCAGGGCTTGTGTTGCTGGCTGATGCGATCCACAATACACAACGGCATGTGCTACTGCCTGATGCCATCCACATTACACCAGGGCCTGTTGTGCTTGCCGAT
>NW_005189316.1:4638-6269 GCF_000239375.1 Pundamilia nyererei
CAGTGGTGTTGGCTAAAGCCATCCACATTACACCAAGGTCTGTGGTGTTGGCCATTACCATCCATATTTTGCCAAGGCCAGTGTTGTTAGATGAGGCCGTCCACATTACAACAGGGCCTGTGCTATTGGCTGATATCAACTACATTTCACCGTGTCCTGTGTTGGTTGGCTGATGACATCAACAATACACAAAGGCCTGTGCTACTGGCGTATTCCATCCACTTTACACCAGGGTCAGTGCTCCCTGTGAGGCCATCTTCACCACACCAAAACTTTGCTTCTGCCTGAGGCCATCCTTATCAGACCAGGGCCTGTGCTACTGGCTGATGCCATCCACATTATACCAGGTCATGTGCTCCCTGTGAGGCTATCTTCACCAAACCAGGGCCAGTTTGCTGCCTGAGGCCATCCACATTGCACCAGAGCTAGTGCTCGCTGTGAGGCCATCTTCACGACAGCAGGGCCTGTGCTACTTGTTGATGGCATCCACATTAGCCCAGGGCCTGTGGTGCTGGCTGAAACCATCCACATTACACTTGGGCCTGTGGTGTTTGCCGACACCATCCACATTTCACCAGGGCCAGTGGTGTTGGCTAAGGCCATCCACTTTACAACAGGGCCTGTGCTACTGGCTGAGGCCAACTACATTTCACCAGGGCTTGTGTTGCTTGCTGATGCAATCCACAATACACAAGGACCTGTGCAACCGGCTGATGACATCCACACTGCACCAGGGCCTGTGGTGCTGGCAAATACCATCCACATTTCACCAGAGCCAGTGTTGTTGGCTGAGTCCATCCACATTACACCAGGGCCAGTCCTCCCTATGAGGCTGTGAAGGTTCTCAGTCATCCAGGTCATCGTAGTCAAAGGAGCTTTGGAAGAAAAGCGTCTGGACTTCTTTAAGTTGCTTGAAAACGTTTCACCTCTCATCCGAGAAGCTTCTTCAGTTCTAAGGTCAAATGGTGGAGAGTCCCAGATATAAACCTAGTGGGAGTGGGACCCACGCCCAGTTTCACACCTTGGCTCAGGCGATTAGAGGATCATCAGGGGGTCCTATTGTCCCTCTGTGGGGGGTTACTCCCACTAGGTTTATATCTGGGACTCTCCACCATTTGACCTTAGAACTGAAGAAGCTTCTTGGATGAGAGGTGAAACGTCTTCAAGCAACTTAAAGAAGTCCAGACGCTTTTCTTTCCAAGCTCCTTTGACTCCCTATAAGGCCATCTTCACCAAACCAGGGCCTGTGCTGCTGACTGATACCAGTGGATGGTGTCAGCCATCCACAAGGGTCTGTGCTACTGGCCAATACCATCCACATTGCAGCAGGGCCAGCACTGTGAGGCCATCTTCACAACACCAGGTCCAGTGGTGTTTGGCTGAGGCCATGCACATTACACCAGGGCCTGTGCTGCTGGCCAATACCATCAACATTTCACAAAGGCCAGGGTTGTTGGCTGTGGCCATCCACATTACACCAGAGCTAGTGTTTCCTGTGAGGCCATCTCCACCACACCAGGGCCTGTTTTTCTGGATTGGGCCAACTGGATTTCAAAAGGGCCTGTGTTCATGGCCTAGGAAAACTACATTTCACCAGGGCCTATGTTGGTGGCTGATGCCATCCACAATAC
>NW_005189316.1:6926-7942 GCF_000239375.1 Pundamilia nyererei
CTACTGGCTGATGCCACCCACATTACACCAGGGCCAGTGCTCCTTGTGAGGCCATCATCACCACACCAGGATGTGTGGTGCTGACCAATACCATCCATATTTCACCAGGGCCTGTACTAGTGTCTGAGGCCAACTACATTTCACCAGGGCCTTTGTTGGTGGCTGATCCCATCTACAATACACAAATTCCTGTTCTACTGGCTGATACCATCAACATTTCACCAGGACCTACGTTTCTGGCTGATTCCATCAACATTACACCACAGCCAGTGCTTTTCTCGCAAGGAAAAAAGTATAAGTTTCCATCTCAAGAATAACTTGAAAATCTTAACTCAAACAGCTGCAAAACCTGTTTGCCCAGCACAGGGATATTGAATTCTATAAGATAAAGCTATGAATATGTGTGTCTGAGTCTTCTATCAAAGGTTACAGCTATTTATGTGAAGTTGTACAAAAACGCTTTATTTTGTCAACACATTGCGTTTCCGACTATTGCAAGCACATGAATGGGAACTCGCCCGAAAAAAAGTATAGATTTTCATTATCTGAATAACTTGAAAATCTTAGATCAAACAGCTGCAAAACCTGTTTGCCCAGCACGGGGATATTGAATTCTATGAGATAAAGCCATTAATATGTGTGTCTGAGTCTTCTATCAAAAGTTACAGCTATCTTTCTGAAGTTGTAGAAAAACACGTTATTGCATGTACGGCTTACTGTTACATGCATTTGGCATTCTCAAACAAAACAAATTATAGTTTTTTATTTTGTGAGTAACTTGAAAATCTTAAATCAAACAGCTGCAAAAAACATTTGCAAAACATGGGGATGTTGAATTCTATAAGATTCAGCCATAAATATTGTTAAGTATCAAAACTTCGTGTTCTTTTAATTCCTCATAGGCATCTGATGGAAGACAGCACACTCATACAGGGAGTGCAGAATTATTAGGCAAATGAGTATTTTGTCCACATCATCCTCTTCATGCATGTTGTCTTACTCCAAGCTATATAGGC
>NW_005189317.1:0-7795 GCF_000239375.1 Pundamilia nyererei
CATTGTGACCGAAAGGATTAGCTTGCTAATAAAGTCGTAAGACTTACCTTTGATAGCAAGAATGCTGATCTCGCCAAAGTAGCTTCCGTCGCTGAGAACAACAAACTGCGTGACACCGTCGTCAGCAACGACAGCTAGTTTTCCCTCCTTGATGATGTACATCTCTCTGCCAATATCACCCTTCTTACAGATGTAGTCTCCAGGACTGTAGACCTGAGGCTGTAGTTTTAGCACCAGTTCCACCAACAGACCAGCCTCGCAATCTGCAAAGATACGGACCTGCCACACCACACAGAGGAGAAGACCTCATGCTTAGACTTACATTTCTGTTGTATTTATGAGGGGTGCTTAGGAGCGTGCAAAGACCTTCTTCAGTGTGTCCAGGTGGACGTTGATGGCGATCTCAGCTCTCAGTTTGTCAGGGAGGTATTTCAACACTTCCCTCTCATCTACTGCTTTCTTATTGGTCCACAGGAAGTCAAACCACTTGATCACTCGCTTCTCCAGGTCTTTTGTTACCTGGGTTGGAAACAGAAGTATGGGGGAAGGGTTCAAGCAGTGCTTTGATGGGCTACATTACTGGTGTACTGATCATCAGGTGCATTGATACAGTATCTGTTTTCTGGTAAGTAAGAGTCGTTTTTGTCATTAAAAAAAGACAAAAAAGCGAAGCAGGTGTTATGTACAAGCTGAAGCAACTCAAATGGGATTTTCCAATTAGATTTATGTAAAAAAATATTTTATTTCAGATGCAAATACTATTAAAGGACCATTATGATAAAAATCACAGACTAACTGACCTTTCGGAAACTCATGTACTGTTTGATGGCATCAATGCGAGCCTGAAAGTCAGCTCTGGCAGCATTCATGTTGGTGATCATGGAGCCAACGTTACCGACAATGGTAGCAAAAATCAACACACCCACCTGTAGAAAAGCACAGGATATCCATAAACATCTATTTATTGTTGTTTTATATAGTATTAAATAAATAACATGAAAGCAAACACAGATTTTTCTATTTTATAATCTCTGTATTGTATCAGTAAAGAAATATTGTCAAATTATGCCTAACATCTAACCATCTGTCTGTTTAAGCTTTCAAAACCAACCAAACCTCTTGAGGTAAATCCCCCACAACGCGTCTGCTCTCAGGCTTGGGCTTTTTTAGCCACATGCTACACCGTCATATACTAAAGCTAAAGTTAGGCCAGACCCACCAGAAAGTCTGTGACGACGAAGAAGTACTCAGAGTTCTCTACAGGTGGTGGTGTTTCTCCAATGGTGGTGAGTGTTAACGTGGACCAGTACATACTGTAGGCATACTTCCTCACCAGACGACCGAACTCTGGATCGGTCGGGTCAGGGTACACAAACCTGTCAGAACCGAAACCTGAAAGGACAGGACAGATTAATATGTTACAGCCTTTATCAGGGCTTCCTTGGGGCTTAAATCCAGATAAGGAATGAATCCAACAACCCCACCGATGGCTTTGGAAAAAGAGTAGTAAAGACAGGCATTCCAGTGGATGATGATGAGGATGTACATGACGAGGTTGGAGATACGCAGAGCGTTGGGGTAGTTTGTCCTGGTTTCTGTGCGCTGGAAGAACTCCATCATCCTGAAATGATAGGAGGTTACTCTCGTCACTGCTGAGAAATTATTAGTTATGTTTGCAGAATAGCAGTAGTGAGGGTTAGACAGTCCAAAACCTCTGTGACATTATGTGTGTATTCAGTATCCTTAGAAAATCAGTCTTATTAATTTTATCATCAAATCTCTGACTTTTAGGAAAAGGATAAAATTCACATTTGTACCTTTGAGTTAAACATCACAACAACTTTTAGTTAAACTGTAAAGAAATGTTGTTCAGAAATTCATGGAATTCAAAAATATCTTCCTACTTAGTCCAAAGACTGGTTAGCAGTGATTAACCCTTGTTTACCTGTTAAACCTGAAGAGCTTGTTGAGGCGGATCTCGGGGTAGGTGACGCCGATGGCAAGGTAGAACACGTCAGTGGGAATCATGGACACCAGGTCCAGTCTGAACTGAAAGCTTTTCATGTACCGTTCACGTAACTTCAGCTCGTCCTTCACCAGCAAACCCTGCTCCAGGTAACCTGCAATCACATAATAAGCATTCAAAATTTGTACATGTTTGTACCATTATATTTGTGTGCTTCCATTAACGTCTACAACAATCTGTGTGTGTGTCTTCAGACCGGTCCTAGTTCTGAAGACCATGTCACCAAGGTAGATGAGATCTGCCAGGAAGTCCAGGAGGAACCAAAAGATCAAGTAGTCAGTCTGCAACTCCTCGAAACATGCCCTGAAATGGACATGCATGTCACTCAGCACAGTAGTTACTTAAGTAACCAAGCTCTCTGGCATTGTTGGCTTTTATTTTCATGGCACTGGGAACTTATTGTTGATATTAAGCTGTTGTTCTTCTGATGCTGTGGGCACCAAAGCCTTTAGAGCACTGACACAAACACATTGTTAGTAAGAAAGTGTGGATTTCATGTTACCTGGCTATAATCAGGGTCCAGTTGTACATGACAGGGATAGTGATCACACCCAGCCAGTAGTAGTACATGTTTCCTGCAGGATCAATCACTGTGATCTCCTTGGGACTGCAAACACATAACCCATTATAATTTGTATTTGCAGCACATGTGTACTTCAGCCTTACACAAGCATTCATAAAATCAGTTTTTCAAGACAGAGCCAGTGTTTCTGTTTAAGAAGATCAACTAAACATACGGGGCCTCCTTGGCTTTCTCCTTTTCTTTCTCCTTCTCCTTTTCTTTCTCCTTCTCCTTCTCTTCTTTCTCTTTCTGCTTTTTCTCCTTCTTCTCTTTTTTCTCCTTTTTTTCTTTCCTAGGAGAGATAATTACAAATAAGCAGTTTTCAGTGTTCATTAAAGCTGAAATATATTGAGATTTATGTGAAAATCTATATATCTGGATATGGACTCAAATTTACTCCTTTTTCTCTTTTTTCTCTTTCCTTTCTTTCTTCTCCTTCTTCTTTTTCTTCTTCTCCTCCCTGCAGGAAAGCAGGATACATACATGTAACCGTAAAACTACACGTCTAGTTTTAGGTAAAGAGATAAGTTTATATATGCCAATACATTGTACATGTAAGTGTATTTAGTCTGTGTGCGTGTCTTACTCTTCTTCATTGTTGTTGCTGTTATTGACGTTGAAGAGAAACCCCGGTCCAGCTTTTTGGGAGGCTCTGAAACAAAGAAAACGATCCGTTAACCTTCCCATCCATCAATAACCCTGAACAGTTGCCACTAACTGGTGTCATTCTTCAAGAAATTATGAAACTTTAACTTTAGACACTACAGCAACTGCTAATGGTCTCTGAATCACGATAAAGGTCCATTAGGGTCTCTTCACGAGGCCCACGGGCACCTAAATCCTCTAAAGGACTCCAGAACCTGTTGGAAAATTTGTCTGTGAATACATTTTTGGCCCAAATGTCTCTCAGGTTACTATTTGTTGTTTGTTTGGATATAACTCTGGTAGGCCATTGGCTGGTACCCAAGCCCGATAAGTCCATGAACCTGCTGTCCTATGGCCTACACAGATTTAGCAAGAGGCCCTGAATCATTTTAAACCCATTCAAAAACCTCTTCGAGGACCCACTGAGCCACACTTGAACTACACTTCACAGGTGGCTCACAATCATCACTTTCATTACAGTTTTTGAGTCGCATTTGTATGATACTCACCTGTCCTGCGCACCGACTTCACCTGGCTCCTCGTCCATATCTTGTAGAACTATGGAGGGTGGAGTTAATCTGGAGACTTGGTGTGGGAGTAACGGTGCTACCTTGGCCATGGAGATGTTCTTCTTTTGGCTATTTTTTGTCCAGAAAGGGAGAAAAAATGAATTTTGGTGAAACCTTTGCAACACAGAATGTCATACAGTCAGGACATATCCACAGTGAGTTTAGCATGATGGCATTTTATTTGAACACTTGGATGTGTCCAACCGGGTACCACGATGTCATAAAATACTGTCTTTATGCAACATCATTACAAGTTTGCTTTCCCAGCTGTTCAGTGCTGATGTTAAAAATCTTCCTGGGCCTAAAGAAATACAAGCCTTGCAAAAACTTTAGACCTGACAATAACGTGGTCATCGGTACCCGAACTGATTAGCCTCTGGCATCCCTCTGTGATCCACATTTAGTAGGCCCGCTGCACCATGTTTGCAGCACAAAGTTAGTTGTCTGACAAATTTTCTTTGACCCAAAATGGTATTAAAATAATTGTATTTAAAGCTTTAGCTTATTAAACATTCTTTTCATGAATAACTACTAACGGTTAGAGCTTTACAAAGACTATGAGACTAAAGGAGACCCGGGTGGAAAGGATGGTTTTTAGAAAGACGTTTCATTACCAGGCGTTGTTTGGCCCTAACTGGTCGGACCACATAGGACCTACACAGGATCCAAAGCTGGCAGCTCAATGGCATTTTTGAGGCAGTGCCAACACCTGTATGAGCCATATTTTGCAATATAAGGGTAAGACAGATTTTGTTGTTGACACCTTATCATCTAAGTAGGCCATGTGTGGCTAACTAGGAGCCAAACTGGCTGCTTTATGGACCTGAACCCGGGAACATAAATTGGTTTTATTAGAGATTATTACCGGTTCTTTCTTAAGAACTGATTAGTAACGTTTTATGAAGATTCAGGTAAATAAAGACCCTTTGGTAACACGCAGGTTTTTGTGCTGTAGTGTGGGGTCACCAAGAGTTTAAACAAAAGCAACAGGTAAATTAAGAGCACACACATGTGAATATACAACATATCCACTATCAACACAACCTACATTGTTCCCTCACGTTTCCATTTTTATTGTTATCAATTCTATTGAACACAAACGTGTATGATGTTTAAAAAATGTCTTGCATAATGTGCGGCCTTCTACCCTCAGTCCATTATCTCCTTACTCACCAGCTGATAATCCAACACCCGTGGTTATGTGGCCTAGATCCACCAGCAGCCCATCAAACTCATCTCCATGGAAACAGAGGAGTAACCTCCCATAAACGCACTCCTGTGGAAGCTGGGACCCTTTAAATCCTCACTGGTTTAGAGTCTAGAGGGAAAAAGGAGAAAAGGGACGGAGGGATGGAAGGAGTGGAGCGTTCGGAGGGTCCAGCAGACGAGTCTCCTCAGTCACCCTGACCAGGATAAAGAGATTAGAGGAGGGATGATACTGTGTGTCTTACGTACGCCTGCACTCAGAGGTGGGGAATGAAACTACTACCATGTGCTTACACATGAAAATATACAACTCTACCTCGACAACTTTAATATTTGTTTCAATGTTGAGCAAAGACGTAAAACAGCATGTAAAAGTGAAGGAGTTCAAGTTAGACAAACAGGAAGCTAGGAAAGAAGGAGAAGAAGTGAAATGTGTCACAGAAGGAGGAGTTAATCAATGATTAGAAAGGAAAGAAACGGCTAAATGAGAAACAGAAGAATGTATAACAGCATTACAGGAAGGAGGAGGAAATAAAGAGAAGGATGAAATATGGTGGAGGAAAAGGGGACAGAAAGAGTCTGAGGATGAGTGGTGTGAAAGTAGTGATTGCAGTAGTGAAAAGTGAGGAAGAGCAGATTAGAAAGAGCCGTGCTGGTTTTCCTCTGATCCTCCTGAGTCAGCAGTGTAGCCTTAATAACACACAGCAGCCTTTAACGGGCAGCTCTGATTGGCTTATTGGGAATTAGTCCATGTGTGTGTGTGTGTGTGTGCAGCACTGTTACCTTTACTGTCACCACACAAAAACTATAATTCATGTGTGACTGAAGTACCATCTACCATCGGCTCTGCAGGGCTGAATCTTCATCCCTTTATATCGCACTAGGAAAATGAACACATGTGTGACATAATCTCCACCACAGTCTTCAGTAACAGGCTTCTTGAAGCTTTTCTTTGGATGTTGGCAGCTTTTCTTTATCATGATGATCCCACACTGTTGAGTGGAGGCCAATCCTATGATAGTGTTTTCTATCCATGCTCTCACTGCACTGGCGGTGCGTTTGGGATCACAGCTGAAAAACGAAGCTGTTGCCAAGCAGGCTCTTTCCAGATGGTATTAGATGGTGGATTGTGGGATATCTTAGCCTCTTCTCCCCGATTCCCTTCCTGAAGAACGGCTTCTTCTTCCTCTGAGACCATTTCTGGCCTCAGCGAGCACCTCTGCAGTTTTAGGCAGTTATTTTAATTCCACTTTAACCGCTTATGCACCAGTCGCCTCAGATTCATTGAAGACATTGACATTAACACTTTGACGTTAAAGAAAATCTTTGGAGTCTTGCTCAAAATTTGAGAGCTGATAATAGGACAATGTTTATAAACTATTTCTTATAAACTTCCTGCTGTTCCAAAAGTGGCCACAATCCAGAAACACATGGCTGCAGATGCAGTTTTTCATTTTAAACCGGGATTTATCACCCTGCGCTCATGATCCTAAAGCTCCTGTTTAATTTGCAATTACATTTGAAAGAGGGAAACCTGGACCTGGTGTTACCTGCTCTGTCATTTCAACAGAGAGTTTATGGCTATTGCTAATTTCCAAACTTTGTCCCTTGTGGGGCTTTTACATTCACACACATGCTCGGAGTGATGAGCTGTGTGGATCCTGTGTCTGTGACTCCCCCCTCATCTGCTGCCCTCTGCTGGATGCTTCTGTAACTGCTCTACTTTGAACCAATGAGTGATTTGTGATCAGTGAGTAAAGCAGCTGAGAATTCAGCTCGGATGCTGTGACAGGATGAAACCACTGCAACAAGTCCTCTTTGATGTTCCACGATCAGCTGGATGTGGTGTTACTGCAAAGGTGAAGCACAGCAGCTCAGTATTCAAGTGTCAGACCACGAAAAGACACAGATCCACTGCCCTGCAGACCTTTTATAGATTTTTGAAAGTTTAACCTGACATTTAAACTGTTTTTAACAACAACCCCACAGTTACTGATTTATTCTGTTTTACATTATCTGACATTTCTGATTAGTGAACTTCTTCCATTGTTTTGGCTGCCGTTCAGTAAATATGTACACCAGCCCCTCACACTGTTGCACAGGTCCCATTAGTAATGATGACAAAGGATGCTGTCGGTGTGTGTGTGATTTCACTGTGATGAAGCCAGTTTATTGTGGCTATTTCACGCTGAGATGTGATACGGGCCTGTCACAGACACTCACACCATTAGAAAAACAAAACCACTGAGCTATGGTGGCAAGAAAAGAGGAAGAAGAGGCTTTTTTCCCCTGATCTAGTGGTTTTCTCAAGCTTTTAAAAAAGATTTTCAATCCTGTTGAATAATTTTGTCCTATTTTCTTCTGTTTTTTGGATACAAAATAACAATCGTATATTTGAATGTCTGTTTGGACGAAATGTCCCCAAGCATGAATAAAAGACTTCAGAATTTATTTTTCACTTCTGAGAGAAACTTTCTAACATTTCTGTTTCAGGTCATCTTTTTGTAAAACTCTTTATAAACTTACCTAAAACGTATTGAACAAAACTGCGATCTCAGCCAGACGAAGAGTTCAGTAGAACCATGTTATTCCTAAAATAAGTTGTATCACCGCGGCTCTAATTCTCCGTCCTTCCATTAAAAGTCTTTAATCTTCAGTTTCTTAAATGAGTCACGTGGTACGACCAACTCGCGAGGCCGTGAAGCTGACCCCCCACCCACTTGAAACGTAAAGGCAAATAGGCGGAGCGGTTAGTGCTACGTTTGTGCAGATTTGTGCAGGTAAAAT